>NC_069502.1:639853498-639958498 GCF_027579735.1 Bombina bombina
AATGGACCCTGAACAAAAAGGTCCTGTCTCAAAGGTAGCTTCCATGGTGGAGCCGATGACATATTCACCAGGTCTGCATACCAAGTCCTGCGTGGCCACGCAGGAGCTATCAAGATCACCGAGGCCCTCTCCTGATTGATCCTGGCTACCAGCCTGGGAATGAGAGGAAACGGTGGGAATACATAAGCTAGGTTGAAGGTCCAAGGTGCTACTAGCGCATCTACTAGAGTCGCCTTGGGATCCCTGGATCTGGACCCGTAGCAAGGAACCTTGAAGTTCTGACGAGACGCCATCAGATCCATGTCTGGAATGCCCCATAATTGAGTTATTTGGGCAAAGATTTCCGGATGGAGTTCCCACTCCCCCGGATGGAATGTCTGACGACTCAGAAAATCCGCTTCCCAATTTTCCACTCCTGGGATGTGGATCGCAGACAAGTGGCAGGAGTGATCCTCCGCCCATTGAATTATCTTGGTCACTTCTTTCATCGCCAGGGAACTCCTTGTTCCCCCCTGATGATTGATATATGCAACAGTCGTCATGTTGTCTGATTGAAACCTTATGAATTTGGCCTTTGCTAGTTGAGGCCAAGCTTTGAGAGCATTGAATATCGCTCTCAGTTCCAGAATGTTTATCGGGAGAAGAGACTCTTCCCGAGACCATAAACCCTGAGCTTTCAGGGATTCCCAGACCGCGCCCCAGCCCACTAGACTGGCGTCGGTCGTGACAATGACCCACTCTGGTCTGCGGAAGCTCATTCCCTGTGACAGATTGTCCAGGGTCAGCCACCAACGGAGTGAATCTCTGGTCTTTTGATCTACTTGAATCGTTGGAGACAAGTCTGTATAATCCCCATTCCACTGTTTGAGCATGCACAGTTGTAATGGTCTTAGATGAATTCGTGCAAAAGGAACTATGTCCATTGTTGCAACCATCAAACCTATTACCTCCATGCACTGCGCTATGGAAGGACGAGGAACAGAGTGAAGTACTTGACTAGAGCTTAGAAGTTTTGATTTTCTGACCTCTGTCAGAAAAATCCTCATTTCTAAGGAATCTATTATTGTTCCCAAGAAGGGAACTCTTGTTGACGGGGGACAGAGAACTTTTTTCTTTGTTCACCTTCCATCCGTGAGATCTGAGAAAGGCTAGGACGATGTCCGTATGAGCCTTTGCTTTTGACAGGGACGACGCTTGAATTAGGATGTCGTCCAAGTAAGGTACTACTGCAATGCCCCTTGGTCTTAGAACCGCTAGAAGGGACCCTAGTACCTTTGTGAAAATTCTCGGAGCAGTGGCTAATCCGAATGGAAGTGCCACAAACTGGTAATGCTTGTCCAGAAAAGCGAACCTTAGGAACTGATGATGTTCCTTGTGGATAGGAATATGTAGGTACGCATCCTTTAAATCCACGGTGGTCATAAATTGATTTTCCTGGATGGTGGGAAGGATCGTTCGAATGGTTTCCATTTTGAACGATGGAACCCTGAGAAATTTGTTTAGGATCTTCAGATCCAAAATTGGTCTGAATGTTCCCTCTTTTTTGGGAACTACGAACAGATTTGAGTAAAATCCCATTCCTTGTTCTTTTATTGGAACTGGATGTATCACTCCCATCTTTAACAGGTCTTCTACGCAATGTAAGAATGCCTGTCTCTTTATTTGGTTTGAGGATAATTGAGACCTGTGGAACCTTCCCCTTGGGGGTAGTTCCTTGAATTCCAGAAGATAACCTTGAGAAACTATTTCTAGCGCCCAAGGATCCTGAACATCTCTTGCCCAAGCCTGAGCAAAGAGAGAGAGTCTGCCCCCCACTAGATCCGGTTCCGGATCGGGGGCTATCCCTTCATGCTGTTTTGGTAGCAGTGGTAGGCTTCTTGGCCTGCTTACCCTTGTTCCAGCCTTGCATTGGTTTCCAGGCTGGTTTGGGTTGTTAAGTATTACCCTCTTGCTTAGAGGATGCAGAATTAGAGGCTGGTCCGTTTCTGCGAAAGGGACGAAAATTAGGCTTATTTTTAGCCTTAAAAGACCTATCCTGTGGGAGGGCGTGGCCCTTTCCTCCAGTGATGTCTGAAATAATCTCTTTCAAATCTGGTCCAAATAATGTTTTACCTTTGAAAGGAATGTTAAGCAATTTTGTCTTGGATGACACATCCGCTGACCAAGACTTTAGCCAAAGCGCTCTGCGCGCCACGATAGCAAACCCTGAATTTTTCGCCGCTAATCTAGCTAATTGCAAAGAGGCATCTAAAACAAAAGAGTTAGCCAATTTAAGTGCTTGAACTCTGTCCATAACCTCCTCATACGAAGATTCTCTACTGAGCGACTTTTCTAGTTCCTCGAACCAGAAGCACGCTGCCGTAGTGACAGGAACAATGCATGAAATTGGTTGTAGAAGGAACCCTTGCTGTACAAAAATCTTTTTACGCAAACCCTCTAATTTTTTATCCATAGGATCTTTAAAAGCACAACTGTCTTCGATAGGAATAGTAGTGCGTTTGTTTAGAGTAGAAACCGCACCCTCGACCTTGGGGACTGTCTGCCATAAGTCCTTTCTGGGGTCGACTATAGGAAATAATTTCTTAAATATAGGGGGGGGGAACAAAAGGTATGCCGGGCCTTTCCCACTCTTTATTTACTATGTCCGCCACCCGCTTGGGTATAGGAAAAGCGTCGGGGGGCACCGGAACCTCTAGGAACTTGTCCATCTTACATAATTTCTCTGGAATGACCAAATTGTCACAATCATCCAGAGTAGATAACACCTCCTTAAGCAGTGCGCGGAGATGTTCTAATTTAAATTTAAATGTCACAACATCAGTTTCAGCTTGATGAGAAATTTTTCCTGAATCTGAGATTTCTCCATCAGACAAAACCTCCCTCATGGCCCCTTGAGATTGGTGTGAGGGTATGTCAGAACAAATATCATCAGCGCCCTCCTGCTCTTCAGTGTTTAAAACAGAGCAATCGCGCTTTCTCTGATAAGTAGGCATTTTGGATAAAAGATTTGCTATGGAGTTATCCATTACAGCCGTTAATTGTTGCATGGTAATAAGTATTGGCGCACTAGATGTACTAGGGGCCTCCTGTGTGGGCAAAACTGGTGTAGACACATTAGGGGATGATGTAGTATCATGTTTACTCCCCTCATTTGAGGAATCATCTTGGGCAATATCATCATCTGTGGCATTACTGTCCTTACTTTGTTTGGACACTATGGCACACTTATCACATAAATTTAAATGGGGAGACACATTGGCTTTCATACATATAGAACATAGCTTATCTGATGGTACAGACATGTTAAACAGGCTTAAACTTGTCAACCACGCAGAAAAAACGTTTTAAAATAAAACCGTTACTGTCTCTTTAAATTTCAAACTGAAAACACTTTATTACTGAATATGTGAAAAAGTATGAAGGAATTGTTCAAAAATTACCAAAATTTCACCACAGTGTCTTAAAGCATTACAAGTATTGCACACCAAATTTCAGAGCTTTAACCCTTAAAATAACGGAACCGGAGCCGTTTTTACATTTAACCCCTATACAGTCCCAGCTATATGCTTTGCTGAGACACAACCAAGCCCAGAGGGGAATACGATACCAAATGACGCCTTCTATAAGCTTTTTCAGTGATTCTTAGCTCCTCACACATGCATCTGTATGCCTTGCTCTCCAAAAACAACTGCGCATTAATGGCGCGAAAATGAGGCTCTGTCTATAACTAGAAAGGCCCCCATCTGAAAAAGGTGTCCAACACAGTGCCTGCCGTTTTTCTAAACGTTCCCCAAGATTATAATACCAATTATTAGTTAGAATCTGCATAATATGCCTAGTAAAGCAATCGTTTTAGCCCAGAAAAATGTCTACCAGTTTTTAAGCCCTTTTTGAAGCCCTTTATTCTTTTATGTTTAACTAAGAAAATGGCTTACCGGTCCCCATGAGGGGAAATGACAGCCTTCCAGCATTACATGGTCTTGTTAGAAATATGGCTAGTCATACCTTAAGCAGAAAAGTCTGCTAACTGTTTCCCCCAACTGAAGTTACTTCATCTCAACAGTCCTGTGTGGAAACAGCAATCGATTTTAGTTACTGTCTGCTAAAATCATCTTCCTCTTACAAAAAGAAATCTTCATCCTTTTTCTGTTTCAGAGTAAATAGTACATACCAGCACTATTTTAAAATAACAAACACTTGATAGAAGAATAAAAACTACATTTAAACACCAAAAAACTCTTAACCATCTCCGTGGAGATGTTGCCTGTGCAACGGCAAAGAGAATGACTGGGGTGGGTGGAGCCTAGGAGGGATCATGTGACCAGCTTTGCTGGGACTCTTTGCCATTTCCTGTTGGGGAAGAGAATATCCCACAAGTAAGGATGACGCCGTGGACCGGACACACCAATGTTGGAGAAAACCTAACCGCTTGCACGAAGTATTAACAAAATACACCTAACCGCCCGCAAGAAATATTAACAAACACCTAACGCATGCACAAAATGTGCCTCTAAACAGTCAACCCCCACATCGCAAAATAATAAAGTGATTAATCCCTAATCCGCAAATTAAACAACGCAAATAAAATAATTAAAATATTAATCCTTAAACCGCCAAACCCCCACAACACAAACTACCTAATTACACTATTAAACCCAAAACCGCAAAAACCTCCACAACGCCAACTACCTAATTACAATATTAACCCCTAAACCACCAACCCCCCACAACGCAAAGAATTATTCTAATCACTAAGCCCCCTAACCTAACACCCCTAAGCTAAAACCAATAACATAAAAAAAACTTCTTAATAAATTAATTAAAAATAAATAAATAAATTTAAAAAAAACTAACATACAATTAAAATAAAAAATAATAACATATTTTTAAAAAAAACCCTAAGATTAAATTTAAATAAAAAAATCTAATATTACAAAAAATAAAATAATCTAAAATTACAGAAAAAAAAATGAAATTATCCAAAATAAAAAAAATTAAACCTAATCTAATACCCCTATAAATATAATAAAGTACCAATTACCCCCTTAAAGTAAACCCCCCACCCACACAACCCTCCAAAATAAAAAACCTAAGTCTAAAAAAAACTAAGCTACCCTTTACCCCTAAAGGGGCATTTGTATGGGCATTGACCTTTAAAGGGCAATCAGCTCTTTTGCTTCCCATTAAAATAAAAGCCCTAATCTAAAAAAAAAAAAAAAAAAAAAAAACACCCCAAAAAAAAAAAAAAAAACCTAAGTCTAACCCCGAAATTGGTACTCACAGTTCCTGAAGGTAGTGAAGGTCTTCTTCCAGGCTGATTCATCTTCATCCAGCACGGGGATATCTTCTATCTTCATCCGGAGCGAAAGCGGGACAGTGCAGAGGAGGCCGGGGATCAGGAACAGCAGCTGTGCAGACATCCAGCGTGGAGGATCCTCTTCATGCGATCGCCGCCGCACACTGAAGATTGAATGCAAGGTACCCCATTTATATTGGGGTACCTTGCATTCCTATTGGCTGAAAAAAAAAATTTGAGTAAATTTTTATTGAGACAGTCAGGTACATACATAAAAATGAAGCAGGTATAAACCATTACAGCAAAATAATCTCACATCATCCTGGATACAGAGTTAAGATTGATATGTACATCTTATAGAGTTGGGCATGCAACTAATAATCGCAAAACACACATAGAATTGCTTTTATATATCCAGTTAGCGTAATGAGGTAAGGTTGCCTGCACTTAAACACATTGTCTTTATTTTATATTTTTAAGGAATAACAATAGAATGAAATTATTCAACAATACAAAATATACAACTCAGAATTGTTTGGGACAAAATTGTCCAATCTCTTATCAACAGTGGAGATATTAATTATCTGTTTCATATAATTAGATCCTGTATGTACACAAGGAAGATACAGAAAGAGTCCGCACTCAGAGGGATCTTATGTAAACCTGACTTGATATGTGGCTGCATGTATATGTGCCTTTATGGCTAAACAGTTAGATATAGATCTAGCAGGTCATAAAAAAGAGGGGGGGGGGGAAGGGGGGTGATTTTGTTGGGATGAGGGCTTTTCAAAATTCTAGGTTAGTCTGGGAAGAGCGTAAGCTATTGGTGCCAAATTCTAATGTGCAAGTCTGTCTTGTCTAACACTCGGAAGGAGTATTGCTCCATCTGTCTAATGTGTCTGGCGGTGGACAGTGCCTGCGTTTAGTTGCCATGAAAAGGTAGATCATGAGGGCCTCTGTGGGTCTATCTACTGTGGGGACTGGCATGTGTAGGAGAGCAACCTCTGGAAGGTAGGGAGGATAAATACCTAGGCGGTTGAGAGTTTCGTATGTGTTTTTCCAAAGGGGTTGGATTTTTGGGCATGACCACCAGACATGTATATGCGTGCCTGGTTGTCCACACAACCGCCAACACAGCGGGGATTGGGAGTTGTACGTTTTATGCAAGGCAACTGGAACCAGGTGCCATCTGACTGAGATTTTGTAATACAGCTCCCATAAAGTGGCACAGTGGAGTAGTTTTCTAGTTATCTGTATTCTGCTCTGCCATACGTCAGTGTCTACAAGAAATCCGATTTCCTTCTCCCAGGCATTATGTTGTGGAATTTTGAGGGAAGGTTTGGCATTGGTCAGGAGGGTGTAATGTAGGGAAAGCGAGTGTTTAATGGTGTGTGCCTTAGTCCATGTCTGTTCCCAAATGGAGGGTGGCCGGAGAGCTTCCCGGGAGCTAATTCGATAAGCTTCAAACTGTAATTTCGGGGGTATGTTAAATTTAGTCCAAAGCTGCGGGTGGGAGAGCCAAGTCCCTGAGTCATAAAAGTCTATAACTGTTTTGATATGTAGGTTCTGCCATACGTCGAAGTGCGTTTCAGGCAGTGTTGACAGAGCTGCCGCCAAGGTAAGAGCGGGTGAGGGGTGGGGTGATATGTTAGGATCATGACGGAGAGAGTGCCAGAGTTTTAGCGCGTCTTGTAGTGTTGGTTGTAGGAGTCCTAACTTGTGTCTGTGGTGTGAGGGAATCCATAGAAGATCAGGAAGGGTAAGGTTGGGAGGGAGTGTGGAGGATTCCACTAAGTACCAGCCAAAGGTATTTGCGTTAACATTGTTCCATTCTAAAATGGCTGAAATTTTTAAATCAACCAAAAGGATGAGAGCTACTGAAATCCTATTGGATGATTTGAACAGCCAATAGGATTTCAGTAGCTTTCATCCTATTGGCTGATTTCAAAATTTCAGCCAATAGGAATGCAAGGTACCTAAATGAGGTATCTTGCATTCAGGCCACCTCTGCTCCGTGCTGCCTTTATTCCGGATGAAGATAGAGGATGTCCCAGCACTGGATGTAGATGGAGCCGACTGGAAGAAGACCTTCACAGCCGGACTTCAGGAACTGTGAGTACCTATTTCTGGGTTAGACTTAGTTTTTTTGTTTTCTTTTTTTGGGTGTTTTTTTTCTTTAGATTAGGTTTTTTTATTTTTTAATGGGCACTAAAGAGCTGATTGCCTTTTTAAGGGCAATGTCCAAACAAATGCCCTAAGGGCAATGGGTAGCTTAGGTTTTTTTAGACTTATTTTTTATTTTTATATAGGGGGTTGTGTGGGTTTACTTTTAGGGGGTAATTTGTACTTTATTTAGGTAAACGAGCTGATCAATTTAGGGCAATGCCCTACAAAAGGCATTTTAAGGGCTATTGGTAGTTTAGTGTTTGATGGGTGTTTTTATTTTGGGGGGCTTTTTATTTTTATAGGGGTATTTAGGTTTACATTGTTTTATTTTGGATAATTAAGTTTATTTAATTTTTTTGTAATTTTACCTCACTTTAAAATATAGACTACCCTCCGGGCAGGCTTATCTCCTGCTTGTCTAATAAAAATTATTTAAAAAAATATGGCAATAAAAAGTTATATGGGCTCAAAGATATGAGGTCTCTAACATAAAGATGCTTACATACACATGTCTAAATATGTATTTGTATATATATATATATATATATATATATATATATATGTGTGTGTGTGTACAAATGTATTTATATGTGTATATATGTATTTACAGACGTATATATACACATATAAACACATAAATACATATGTATAGGCATATAAATAAGTGCATTGGAGCCCTTTGCAGTCAAGTAGCTGAAAACATGAAAAAACATTTATGCAATATACATATTAAATACAGGTTTTAACTATGTATTTACTGTGAATACTTCACATTCTAATGTTCTTCACATAGGGGAATATGATCTAAGTATTTATATAAATTGTTAGGGCAAAATTCCCGCTAAAATTGTAATCTAGCCCTAAATGTTGTACTTATCTAGCAAAGTTCCAAACATCTATTACCATACATACAGTAAATACATAAAGTAAATGAGCATTGTAAATATATTTCAGATGACCAGCAACAATATTTTACATGATGCTCAAATTGGAGCCTATCAAAAAGAAAAGGTAAATATAATATTAATTAAATCCAACTCTCTCGCCACCCATTTTATTTCCCTCAAAATTGATCAAAAGAGTAGAAATTCAACTTTTCCCCATAATTGGCGTATTTTTGGGCATGTTAATAACATATGAAGGATATTAGGATTACCTCACTACATATTTTACATGAATTTTTAATTTGTGGGTTCCATTTTTGTGCTTTGCTTGGTGTAATATAATCCAGATGTATAAGTCTGAATTGAGACTCTCTTGATTCAGCAGACCTAGTTAGGCCCTTTATGATCACAAAACTTTTCTGAGTTTTGGAATTCAAGCTAAAGTGGGGGGAGATCCTGTTCCATCTATTATTTTGCTCTTTGGATAAATCCTCCTCTGGTACGTTTTGTAGAATACTGTATATAAGTGATAATAAGCCTTTTTTTGAGCTTAAGACAATCCAATATTGGCATAAATTTTGTGAAGTAGTAATCTGTAGTAAATAGTGTTTTGCTTGCATAAAGTGTAACCATTATTTTTTGGAAACACTATACATCCTTTGAAAATCTATAACGTTGTATGGTTTAACAGTTAAAGGATCCACCAAAGGGTAATCAAGGTGATTTGTTTACTTTTTCAATATTTGAATGTCCAGCCTTGTAACCCAGGTGAAAATCTGGGATTTCCTAGTAAGTGAAGTTGTTTTGAGATGGTCTAACTACCTCCCACAGCCTTCATCGTGCTCCAAGCTGAGAGAATACCCTTTAGTAAGGGGTGAGAATAAATCCTAAGCCCTAATTCGTCAACCATATTATGGTTAGTAAAATTATCTGTTTGGGCTAACCAATCAAACCGACATCTCAAGATTGTTGCACGATTATACGTTTTAATATTGGGTAAGGCTAACCCCCCTTTGAACTTGAAAGGTATAGTTTATCAAGCCTAATTCTCGATTTCTTTCCTCGCCAAAGAAAGTACCTCAAAGCTTTTAAAAACTTAGAAAGATCTTGTGATTTTATTGCAAAGGGTAGCATCCTGAGAGGGTATAAAATTCTTGGAAGAATAAACATTTTGAAGGCTGCCACTGTACCTGACAGGGAAAGAGGTAGATTAACCCACTTTCCCAATTGGAAGGATTTGCCTTTAGGTATTTACCCAGGTATTTTAAGATCTTTGTTTCTATAAAGGGATACGTCTTAGACGTTGTGTAGTTTATTTTATAACTCGAAACTAACCCATAGTTATCCAAAGTGTTTATTATTTCAGTGATTTGTTTTTCCGGGGAGGTTATACACATCAATAAGTCATCCTCAAAAAGTGTATCTGAAATCTCTCTTTGCCTAGTTTAACTCCCAGTAGAAACTCTCTAAGTCTGATAGCTAGAGGTTCTAGGACTAGATCAAACAGGAGAGGCGACATAGGGCAGCCTTGATACAAAAATGTGTAAGCCTCAGCGCTGAGAATAAGAAGTACACAAAACAGCTCTATAAAGAAGGCTTCCCTCAATCCTTCATCAGCTAAAATTCAAGTAAAAGGTGAAAGGTAATCATCTCCTTTATCCTCATCTCCTTTTTTAGAATTAGGCCAGTTAAAAAACACAAAACAATTACCACAAATGGAGGGAAGAAAAAGAAGATCATCAGAAAGAGAGGAAAAAGGGGAGGATCCAGAAGGGTCAAAAAAGACAAAAAAAAAATCATAGATCAAGATGATAAGGGCAACAAAGGAATTTTCAATTTAAGTGGAAAGATGTTAAGTAAATCTCAAGAAGAAATTCTAAATAAAGGACTCATATTCGCTCCCACTGCAAAGTTAGATAAATTTGGGACCTATATAGATGCCCATAAATTTATTCGTAAATTGACTGTTAAAAGATGGTATATGAGAAATGAACCAGAACTAAAGCAGTATCAAAATAATATAATATCAGATAAATTCAAACATACAGATTTGAAATGGAAGTCATGCTTCTACCCTAAATATGATAAAGGTCCACAGATAGAGACTTTTAAAAACTTGGTACTAAAAGATATTGAAAATATTAATAAGACAAAAATAAATAAACTGAGAAACAATTTATGTAAAAAACAACTAAATACTATTAGAGATTTAGAAAGAAATAACAATCTTATAATAAAACCTGCGGACAAGGGCGGTGGAATTGTTGTTTTAGACAAAGAGCAATACATAAAAATATGTCAAGATATATTAGGAGATAATAATACATATAAAAGACTTAGTTATAATCCAACAACAGAATATACTGTAGTCCTGAGGGAACTCATAGATTCAGGAAAAAGTAAAGGAATATTGACAGAAAGAGATCAGAATTATCTATTACCAAAACACCCAAAAATACCCCTTCTATACAGTCTACCATAAATACACAAATCCCTTACAAATCTACCTGGTAGGCCGATTATATCAGGGATCGGCTCAATTACCTCAAATATATCAGAGTATATTGATCTATTCCTACAGGAATACGTAAAAAAACTGCCATAATATTTAAAATACTCTAAAGATATACTAAATTTAGTGAAAGAAATAGATTGGCAAGATGGAGACTTTCTCGTTACTTGTGACGTGACGTCCTTATATACATGCATAGCACATAAGGATAGAATTGGAGCAATAAAATATTTTTTAAATCAAGATAACTCAATGGTAGAAGAACAGAAGGTATTTATTTTAGACTGTATAGAATGTATTTTAAGACATAATTATTTCTCCTTTATGGATGTCTTCTATAACCAGGAGCAAGGTACCGCCATGGGGACCAGGTTTGCCCCCAGTTACGCTAATTTGTTTATGGGCCTATGGGAAAAGAATTTCCTAGGAAGCAGCGCACTGGGGTCAAACCTGGTCACCTATAGGCGGTACATAGATGATATCTTTATGATTTGGCATGAAAGTGAAGCAAGCTTCAATGAATTCATTATATCTATGAATATATATGAAAAGAATTTAAAATTTACATGTGAAAGGAGTAAATCCACTATTGCCTTTTTAGATTTAGAAATATTTATAATGGATAAAAAATTACATTCCAAAACACATTTTAAACAAGTAGATGCAAACAACTATATACACCAGCTTAGTTGCCATCATGCCCAGTGGAAAAATAACATCCTGAAAGAGCAATTTTTAAGAATTAAGAAAAATTGTACCACCTTACTAGATTATGACATAATGTCAAATCAAATGTCCTAAAGGAGAAATTCATCAATAGAGGCTATGCCATTGATAAATTAGAAACAGTAATAGAGAATGTACGTAATCTAGATTGAGATGAAATTCTGAAAGATACAAATACAAAAAATAAAGAACAGGGTAATGGTTCTACATTCCTACCATATATCACTACATATGGTGGGAATAAACATCTAATTGAAAGGATTTAAAAAAAGCATTGGAATATTCTGAGATTGGCTGATAAGTTAGTCTCCCTTTTACCCACTCGACCCCAAATTGTTTATAGGAAGGCTAGGAATCTAAAGATGAGACTTGCCCCCTCGGACCAAAAAAGAAAACAAGAGAAAAATAATAAAGATTTATGGGGAAAAGATCTAAAAGGTTTTTTCCCATGTCATAAATGTAAGTCATGTACACATGGAATGAAAAAGAAATAAATAAAATCTAATTCTACTGGTGAAGTCTTTAAAATTCAACAAATGATTAGATGTACAGATAGGAATGTTATTTATGTGATTGAGTGTGAATGTGGAGCCCAATACGTGGGGGAATCAGAAAGACCCCTATGTGACAGGATAAGAGAACATATACTGTCAACTGAGAACCACAATAAAGAACGAAACAAAGACCTTCCAGTCCCTAAACACTTTGCTATATGTAACAATGCAAATTGAAAACATTTTAAATTCATGGGAATAGATAAAAATCTCAAATCACTGGAGGGGAGGCGATCTCGATAATGAAATTTTAAAACGGGAAGGAAAATGGATATTCCAGTTAGGTTCCCTGACCCCTCGGGGCCTAAATTTAGAATTAGATCTAAATTGCCATTTGAAATAGTAACCCCTGGGGATATCTACCTTTATCTTTATCTGTACTTTTTGTTTTTAAAGCCATGCCCACTGTGAGTTTATTTTATCCAATAGTATATTTTGTATTAAGATTATATTTATGTAACAATTAAAATAATTCTTAGTATTATAAATGAACTACCCCTTTAAAATCTTAAACTAGCCCATTACATCAATTTAAGGCAATAATGAATCCAAATTCCTAATCATAGTTGATAATACTAGTTACAATCAATTTGAATGCCCTCCATTTCATTCCTAAAATTAAATTAAATTCTTTTTAAAATAGTGTAGAATTTTATCAGATTTTATCGTATCTAAATAATTATCTTTTTTAGACTAGCTCTCATTCATTAAAAGATCTGCAACAAAAAAATCTGCCAACCTGTGTTTTTTTAGATGTTAGATAAGTAAATTAGTCACTGAAGTTGACGCTTTGATGTTATATATATCTGTGGTGTTATGTATATACCTCAACTGTGTTATGTTAATTTAATTGTAATACCCCTTTAAGATGTGCACATAAATAAGCAGTCTATAGACAGTATAGTATTGAGCTTGAGAAAGGTGTACGCAGCCGAAACGCGTTGCAGTTTGTGACAAGTTTTTTTATATACTGTATATGAATTATTGTAGTGTATGAATTTTTAGACTACATTATTTTAGACTATATCTGTTTAGATTATTTTAGGTGTTTTAATTTTGTTGATTTTATATATTAAATGTATACATATGAATTTAACCCATTGGGGTCTATATATTAGCTTGCTTGCTACACACATTTAGCTGTCTTTTAGACAGCGCAGCTGTATATAATTACCTGCCTGCAGTTCACTGCAGACATAGGGCAGCCTTGCCTAGTGCCTCTACCTAATAAAAAGGAGGATGACATACAATTATTAACCAAAATTGTGGCATTAGAGTCTGAATTTACATTAACTACTAGGTCCAAGAAGTTCCCCTTCAGTCCAAATCTCCTCAAAGTTTCAAACATATAACTCCACTCGACTCTGTCGAAGGCCTTCTCTGCATCCAAAGATAGCAGGAAGGCCTCCGGCAGAGCCAAGAAGCCCCCCCAGATGCCCCCACTATATTGACAAATTACTTGTAATATTTTCCTTGTGTTTACCTCTGGAGTTCTTCCCATCACAAAGCCAGCTTGATCTGGGAGGATTGCTTTTAATCTATCTGCCAAGACCTTCATAAATATCTTGTAATCAAGAATCAAAAGTGATGTAGGTCTATATGAAGAAATCTGTGTGGGATCTTTATCTTCCTTCGGCAACAGTGTTATATTTGCTGACTTAAATTGGATTGATATTTTCGTATTGCCCAGATAATAATGTTCATATAGCTCCTAAAGATCGTGAATAATCTCTTCTTTTAATAGCCAGTAAAATTCTAGTGGTAGGCTATCTGGACCTGGGCTTTCCCTTTCCTTGTGTTTTCATAGTTTTGATCATTTCTTTTTCAGATATGGGTGCATTTGAAGCCTCCAAATCTTCTGTCAAGATCTCTGGAAGAGTTATTCTATCCAAGAAACCTTGACTAGACTCTCTCATGGGATCCTGAGAGGTATATAATTTAGTAAAGTAATTTTGAAAAAGCGTGGTTATGTCCTCTATTTTATTGGTATTTTTTATCCGTTATTAATACTATAGGATTTTTCTTTTTGGCTTTATTAAAGAGACTCGCTAAGTACTTCCCCACCTTGTTTCCATATCACTCAAATTGCATTTGGCTTTTAACTATTGATTTTCCCTCTAAACTTAGTAAGAACAAACCTCTCTCTTTTTTATTTTATAATAATTATATCTGTTTTCCTTAGATGGATATTTTTTGAGACAAGAGTATGCTGCTGAAAGGTTAACTGCTAATTTTACGTTCTGGCTGTTACCTTCTTTCCTTAGTTTAATTAAGTAAGATGTGACCTCCACTTTTAATGTTACTTTAGCTGCCTCCCAATAGATTAGCTTATTATCTTTGTATTCTGTGTTGTTCATACTATACTCATTCCATTTTTGTCTCAAAAACCCTGCAAATTTTACTGACTTAGATAGACAACTGGGGAAAAAAGGAATTGTAATTAGATTTATATGGTTCACTTAAAGATAAGGTGATTGGACCATGGTCTGAAAGTACGAATTCCCAGATTTTTGTTTCTATAACTCTCATCAGTAATGACTCTGATAATAAAAATAGGTCTAATCTAGAGGAGGTATTATGAGATTTGGAGATACAGGTGAGTTCTAAACTGTTCAGGTTTAAAAGCCTCCAGACATCTACTAATTTATGGTTGGCCGAAAATGCTGAAAATACCTTCTTTTCATAGCTTAGTTGGGAGTTTCGAATTTTATACATCCAGTTCGTTTGGAGTGTTTTCCTATCCAGATGAGAGATGTCACATTAATACGTTTTCATTTTCCACAAGTGAGGCCAAGATAAAGTGACATAGTGAGATTTTTTCCTTGTGTTCACCAAAGAGCTTTTACTAACTATGTCCAGGAGAAAACGCAACACAATATTTACTTTAACATCCACTTTAGGTAGCTACCTTTTACTGGCATTGCAGTGTCCATACCAAAGTGTCCTATTAACCTTTTTCATTGTATCTATCCTAAGAACTTTAATAAATGTGACATAAAAGTGAAAAAACTATTTCATATAAGTTGCACTTAAACATTTACCTTCAATTAACATTTCTATTAACCTATCTTAGCCTATTCTTTAAGATGTAATTTAAGCAGCTAACCTCTGATAAGGCATCTTACTCCATAATTGGGGTTAAATCAGGGTGTCCTGTTAACATTTATCAATATGACTACCATACAGTCAAAATGTAAAAAGATTCCAAAGAAAAAAAAATATATAGGGGAAAATATTTTTTTTCCTTTTTTTATATATACTTAAAGGGACACTGAACCCAATTTTTTTCTTTAGTGGTTCAGATAGAGCATGCAATTTTAAGCAACTTGCTAATTTACTCCTATTATTAATTTTTCTTCATTCTCTTGCTATCTGTATTTGAAAAAGAAGGCATCTAAGCTATTTGTTTGTTTCAGGACCATGGACAGCACTTGTTCATTGGTGGATGAATTTATTCACCAATCAGCAAGAACATCCCAGGTTGTTCACCAAAAATGGGCCAGCATCTAAACTTACATTCTTGCATTTCAAATAAAGACACCTAGAGAATGAAGAACATTTGATAATAGGAGTAAATTAGAAAGTTGCTTAAAATTTCATGCTCTATTTGAATCACGAAAGAAAAAATTTGGGTTCAGTGTCCCTTTAATAAATGCTTTAACATCCACTTATGGTAGGTACCTTATACTGACACAACAGTATCTATAGTCAAAGATTCAACCAAATTGTCCTATTCAATTTTGCATTGTATCTATTCTAAAACTTTAGTGCATGTGACATAGGTGAGAAACATTTCTACAGTATATAAGATGCACGTAAACATTTATCTTCAAATTACATTATTGCTAACCAATCTAAGTCTATACCAATATGGCCTATTAAAACCTTATCCAATTCAAACTATCATACACCCCTACTATAATTGACTTCAATTATGGTGGAAGAAAGGAAGAACACAGGGTAATATTTAACATATCCTATAATATGCACTTTATACAGTTATCTTCTAGTAAGATGTCTTACTCCATAATTGGGGACATGACCAAGTGACCTATTAGCATAAGCTTTAACAACTTCTTTAAACGACTACCTTCTAGTGACATTCACGATTCCCTACCCAGAATACATCCAAAATTACAAAAAAAGTATTATAATGTAACTTAAAATTAAATAGTTATCTTCAAATAAAATTACTGTTGACCTTTCTACGTTTGTAGCAGAATGGCCTACTAACATCTTGTCCAGTTCAAGCATCCCCTACCCCTACTAGATTTAACCTCAATTGTGTTGAAAAAAGAAAAGTACACTACATTATTCTTATCCTATCCTTTACAGCATATTTTAGGCAGTTATCTTCTAATAGAGCTTCTTACTCCATAACTGGGACCCCGGCAAGATGTCCTGTTAACATTTTTCATTGTATCTACTAGGGTTGCACCGATACCATTTTTTTTATGACTGAGTACAAGTACCGATACTTGTTTTCAAATACTCGCCGATACCAATTACCGATACTTTTTTTTAATGTCATGTGACAGCTTACCAAGCACAATGCAGACTAATTATTTAAGATTCCTTCTTTATAATTATAAAGGGCTGTAATTCAAAAGACATGAAATAATAAAAAAAAAGTTCACTGAACATGTTTATAAATAAAAAATATTACAATAAAATATTAAATTTAAAGGGGTGATGCAATTGGGTTGTAGGGCTGTTATATAACATCAATCTGACCTGTGTATGGAGGTTCGACTCTAAGTTGAACAGTCTTTCACTTTCCACACTACTGCATGGGACAGAAAGATATTTTGGGCCATTTTGCCAGAGCTGTAAATCTGTTTATTAACTGCCCAGTACTTCAGGGATTTGTCTGAATCAGGTACAGTGATCTCTCCTACAATAATACAAATAACAACAATTTGTATTGTCAGAACAGTAGTAAACAATTTTTAGTTTAGTCTCCACTCCAGTTTAAAATGAAATGGGAACATGCAGTTTGAAAAATGACACAAGATAGCATATGGGTAGGAAGTAGAGGTATCGGTTTAAGTATCGGTGCATTTGCACGAGTACAAGTACTCATGCAAATACTTGGTATCGGTACCAATACTAGTATCGGTGCATCCCTAGTATCTACCGTACAGCTTTACTGACTATATCAGAACTTTCTCTTCTTTTTTTCCCCTTTTTTCTTTTAAAAATTATATATACAAAAAAAAAAACAGAGAGGGAAGCCACACCAACACTTTAAGAAGTGTTTTTTTCTAGAAAGACATGTGCTTGGTCAGGGGTTACAAAAACAAAAATGTCATTGCCAGATCTAATCCTAAGCCTGGCTGGGTACAGTAATGAAAAAAACTTCTTTTACAAGTTGAGAGCAGATGCTTGAAAAAAGTCTCCTTTTAGTTGCGGTTTTGTATGAGAAGTCCAGGAATAACAATAACCTTCCATCATTATAGCTTAATTGTTGCACTCTTCTGTGCGCTCTCGTTATCTCCATTTTGACTTGGAAGTTTAGGTATTTCACAACTACAGGTCTTGATCTGTTTGGCCTCTGTTCGGTTGCATCTTGAACTCTCCCTCTTCTGTGGGCTCTTTATACTGTTTACTTAAAGGGACAGTCTAGGCCAAAATAAACTTTCATGATTCAGATAGAGCATGTACTTTTAAACAATTTTCCAATTTACTTTTATCACCAATTTTTCTTTGTTCTCTTGGTATTCTTAGTTGAAAGCTTAACCTAGGAGGTTCATATGCTAATTTCTTAGACCTTGAAGCCCACCTCTTTCAGATTGCATTTTAACAGTTTTTCACCACTAGAGGGTGTTAGTTCACATTTTTCATATAGATAACACTGTGCTCGTGCACATGAAGTAATCTGGGAGCAGGCACTGATTGGCTAGACTGCAAGTCTGTCAAAAGAACTGAAAAAAGGGGCAGTTTGCAGAGGCTTAGATACAAGATAATCACAGAGATTAAAAGTATATTATTATAATTGTGTTGGTTATGCAAAACTGGGAAATTGGTAATAAAGGGATTATCTATCTTTTAAAACAATAAAAATTCTGGTGTAGACTGTCCCTTTAATACTTGGTCATTCCAACTTTAATAGAGAGGGTAAGATTTCTTCAGCAAACTGTACCAGATTATCTGATTTAACATTTTCAGAGAGGCCTATTATTCTCAAGTTATTTTGCCTACTTCTGTCCTCCAGTTCTTCTAGTTTGGCGGTTAGTTTTATGTTTTGTTTCAGGATCAGATCAAATTTAGGGTTGATGGCTTTGCCTGTCTTCATAGTCCGACAGCCTTTGTTCCAGTTCAGCAATCCTGCTATTCTGTTTTTTTATCTCTTCCATTATAATTAAAAGTTTTGTATTAATCTCCTCTATTTTAGGAAATATAAGAGATGAGACCTGGGTGGCAATGTTGTTGACCTCACATGCTTCTTCCATTTTGTCCTGAATCGAGGAAACCCCAGAGATATTTGTGTTTTTATGGGGGAGGGGGTTTCCGGTTTAATTCTGGGCAACATTTTTTGTGATTTTATATATTTGTCCATTCGGACATCCCAAGGCACCTTGCCTTTTATTGTTGCCCTCCTTCCCTTTCTCTCCTGTGTTCTTTGTACTTATTACCCCACAGCAGTACCCTAAAGCTTAAGGAGCCTGGGAAATACTTTAATTGAGGCTGTAGGCGCTTTAATCCTAGTACAGAGTTGTGGCAGTATTTGTGCTGATATGTTTCAAACCAGCTTATTTCACCTCCTGCCAAACAACCGTAAATTATGATTACCTGATATTTTCATTTCCTTCTGTATGAGGAGAGTCGACGGCATCATTCCTTACTGTTGGGAAATACTGAACCTGGCCACCAGGAGGAGGCAAAGACACCCCAGCCAAAGGCTTAAATACTTCCCCCACATCCCAGTCATTCTGCCAAGGGAACAAGGAACAGTAGGAGAAATATCAGGATATAAATGGTGTTCGGAAGAGAAAACAAAGTTTGGTCCGCCCATCGGAGTATACGGGTGGGGGCTGTGGACTCTCCTCATACAGAAGGAAATTAAATTATCAGGTAAGTATAATTTATGTTTTCCTTCTTAATTTGAGGAGAGTCCACGGCATCATTCCTTACTGTTGGGAAAACTATACCCAATATCTGAGGGCAACACAGCGAAGCAAAAACGTCAAATTTGTAGAATTTTAAAAAAGTATGTAGGAAGGACCAGATAGCCGCCTTACAAATCTGATTCATAGAGGCCTCGTTCTTAATGGCCCAAGAGGAAGTCACCACTCTAGTGGAATGAGCCATAATCCTATGAGTCCCGCTGACTCATAAGCTAAGCGTATAACACTCCTCAACCAAAAAGATAAGGATGTCGAAGAAGCCTTCAAACCCTTACGCTTCCCAGAGTAGATAACAAACAAATCATAGTTAGGTATGGAATACAGTTTTCTAATATAGCCCCTTAAAAAACAGAATTTATGTTTACCTGATAAATTACTTTCTCCAACGGTGTGTCCGGTCCACGGCGTCATCCTTACTTGTGGGATATTCTCTTCCCCAACAGGAAATGGCAAAGAGCCCAGCAAAGCTGGTCACATGATCCCTCCTAGGCTCCGCCTTCCCCAGTCATTCGACCGACGTAAAGGAGGAATATTTGCATAGGAGAAATCATATGATACCGTGGTGACTGTAGTTAGAGAAAATAAATCATCAGACCTGATTAAAAAACCAGGGCGGGCCGTGGACCGGACACACCGTTGGAGAAAGTAATTTATCAGGTAAACATAAATTCTGTTTTCTCCAACATAGGTGTGTCCGGTCCACGGCGTCATCCTTACTTGTGGGAACCAATACCAAAGCTTTAGGACACGGATGATGGGAGGGAGCAAATCAGGTTACCTAGATGGAAGGCACCACGGCTTGCAAAACTCTAAGCCATCTCCGTGGAGATGTTGCCTGTACAACGGCAAAGAGAATGACTGGGGAAGGCGGAGCCTAGGAGGGATCATGTGACCAGCTTTGCTGGGCTCTTTGCCATTTCCTGTTGGGGAAGAGAATATCCCACAAGTAAGGATGACGCCGTGGACCGGACACACCTATGTTGGAGAAATAATCTATTCATATATATCAAAAAAGTGCATATGCACAATTGAGTATTACTAAACAGATTTAGTAGAAGGGGGGTGCTGACTGTCAGAATAAATATGTAAAAAAAGCAAAAAGGAGAAAGGTGACTACCTCAGCACTCAAAAAAGGGTTCAATATCTTACAAGGTATAGGAACCGACAAGTTAAATAGGGAGATGCCAGATAAGGATATATAAAACTTAACTTTTACTAAATTAAGGTAATAAAAGATACACTGAAAGTGTACAAAAACAAAGTGAATGTTTAAAACTTAGAATAAAACCGTTATATACATAGTGTGTGTATGACCAAGTAGGACAAATAAAAAATGAGGGATTCTCTGATTATCTAACAGCCACACAGCCCAGCTCAAACCGCAAGAAGCCGTTCATGGATTGCAGAGGAAAACTGACTGAAAAAAGGAGATTGACCCCAAAAACATGTACACTAGTCTAAGCAATTCAGGAACACCGGTAGGAGCTGTTCTGAGTGGCTGTCACAAAAAGTTTCTACACAATATGGGGAGGACACAGCCTCTAATACAATTGACAGAGTATTCCCACGTTATTACTATTAAATGGCCAAACACACACAGAGAATAAGCCTGATGCGCATTTCGCCGCTAGCATGGCTTTTTCAAAGGTTAACCAGATCCTGGCAACTATCCCAGCCTTTATATTATGCTTGGCCAATCACCAAGAGGGTGTGAAGCACACCCACTCAGTAGCCTATCGTTTGAGACCCGCCGTCATTGGCTAATGCACCGTCACATGGGTAAACAGGACCAGATGACGTAAGAATGTCTCCGATCCTCAGAGCTGCAAATTGAACAGTGAGCTCCGCTTTTGTGAAAGCATATCATCTTCACAATAACAACTTATAGGCAGTAAATGTAATCAGTATGGTGTACTAAATAATACACTTGGAGTTACACGCAAATTAGGGACACAGTGCAAATATCGTTGTGGATGATCACTGCTACTAAGAGACAAATAAAGAAATATGTTTATGTAATGAGTTGTCTCTGTCAAAAATAAGCAAAGTATAGCACAAGATACAAAGTGAAAATATTAGTGAATCTCATGCGATCCTCAGTGCCAGAGAAAGAGCAGCAGACTCTGCTTCTGTGAAAGCATATGGTTATGTTACTTATACTATTACACTGCATGACTGATGGCACACTGGGAAATACACATGCCATATGCACAAATCAAAAAATCCCATAATAGGAATTATGTATAAAAAAAAACAAATACAATCTCAAAATAAATAAAGGTTATTAATGTCCACTACTATTAACCTGGCATTTAGGGGCAAAGGGGATTGGATAACAAATCTGAGTACAGCATTATAATTGTCAAAAGTAGCACAAAATCTAACACCAAGCATTAAAAACCTGAGAGGTTCATTCATTACTTATGCTATTGCGGTAATGACTGCACAGCAGGGCTTGCGACTATAAGTATTTAGTGTAAAGGTATCTTTGTTGATCACAAATACTCTGGAAGTGAAAAAAGATTTAAAGTGACATTCATATAACAAGATGTAGTCGTTAGGAGATAAAAACAATACAACATAGATTACTTAATGTCCATGAGTATGGTAATATTCTAACTCTAGCCAGTAACTATGAGTCATTATAAGAGGCTATATGGAAAAATGCTTATAAGAGCTCATATGAGGTCAAGTTAAAAATTCTCAAGTAAGTAGCGTACTCAATTCAAAGGCCTATTGAAATTATGTCAGCTGTTAATAATGAATGTCATAGGTAAACAATATGAGATATAGTCTCAGAGAGTATGAGTGGGTATAGTAATATATAACGTAATAGAAATCTAATTGTTGGTTGGTTCACATACACACATATCATGTATCCTGATCAGGAAGACATAATTCAATGCAATATTAAGAAATTAAAGAATTATGCAACATCTTCTGAGTGGAAAGAGATATTACAGGTTATGAAAATTAAATATTGTATAATTTTCCATAAAATTAATTGTCCATGCTCAGTTCCAAGAAAAGAATCAATTGATCGTTTTAGATACGCCAGATATAAGTATCTATAGTAGAGCAAACCTAATCGCATATAGACTCTCATTATTCTAAACAAAGAATCACATTTTTGGAGTATGCAGCGTAATCTTGAATCTGAGTTATCTTATGACAGATTATGATTATCACAAGAAAGCCACAAAACCATCCTGTTTGTTAAGACCATTGGGTACCAATGTATTCAACCAGAAGATCCAACGGCATTCCGATTGTAATAACATGAATTCAATATCACCACCCCTTATGCCTGGTTTAATTACCTGTAGAACACATACTCTTAACAGTGGTTTGGTGCCATGTTTTTGAAAGTAGTGTCTCGCTACCGGGGTTAAAGTTCTCTTATTTGCCATATCAGTTATGCAATTCTTTATACTGTTGATATGTTCCCCAAGTCTAGTGCGTAGTTCTCGCGTGGTGATCCCAACATACCTTTGTGCCACAGTCACATAATAGACAATAAACTACATTTCTGGTCCTGCAATTTGTAAAACCATACATGTGTTTGATTCTTGTAGGGGTGATAAACTCCCTCTCATTATGGATGTACTTGCAGAAACTGCATGATCCACACGTATATGTACCACAAATTCTCTTATTACTCGGTTTCTTCTTAATGAAGTGGCTTTGCACTAATTTATTGCCTATCGTCGGGGCTCTCCTCCAACTAGTGCTAATTTTATCACCTATGCTCTGACCTAGGACTTGATCAGATTTCAAGATATCTGCATGTTTATTTAGTATTCTTGTTATCATTTGGTGTTCGGCATTATACGTAGTAACAAATCTTACAACACCCTCGGATTCAACTTTTTTCTTTTTAGGTACCAGTAAGGAATCTCTGGATGTTCTCTTAGCTCTTTGGAATGCTAATCTTATTACTTTGCGTGTGTATCCTCTCTCTTTCAGACGTGCTTTAAGTTCTTTAGCTCTTTGAAAAAATATTGAATCATCAGTACAGTTTCTTCCGATTCTCAGAAACTCCCCGGTAGGAATCGCTCTTTTGGTTTGTACCGTGTGGCAACTATCCTATTGTAGCAATGAATTAGTGGCAGTCTCTTTTCTATAAAGATAGGTCTTAAGTTTATTGGCTTCGTCTTTATATATCATAATATCCAGGAATTCAACTTGTGAGCCACCTATATTATAAGTGAGTTTCAAATTAAGGTCATTGCTATTGAGTCGAAGAATGAATTCTTTGAACTCATTGGTACTACCTGTCCAAATAATAAACAGGTTGTCTATATACCTGCACCACATACTAATGTATTTTGTGTAGTGGGATAGATCTTCTCCAAACACAATTTCTCGTTCCCACCAACCCAAATAAATATTTGCGTATGTAGGTGCACAAGAGGAGCCCATCGCGGTACCCTGAGTCTGTAAATAGAATCTGTCATTAAAGACGAAAAAGTTATGTTTAAGTACAAAATGAAGCAACTTGAGTATAAATTCGTTACGTTCCTTTCTATCATTTGATTCCATGTCAAGAAAATATTTCACAGCGTTACATCCTTTGTCGTGTTTGATGGATTTGTATAAGGATTCAACATAGCAAGTTATTAATTATGCATTGTCTTCGAGTGTAATATCATTCATTTTGCTTAGTATGTCCATAGTATCCCTGGTAAATGAGGGCAGAGATAGTACAATATCTCGAAGATACAGATCCAAAAACCTGCTCGCCTGTTCACACAAGCTACCAATGCTGGAAACTATTGGTCTTCCTGGTGGTTTATTTTTATTCTTGTGTACCTTGGGTAATAGGTACAAAGTTGCCACTTTTGGATTTTTAATCTGTAGGAATTGATATTCTTTTGGACTAATAATTCTTTTGCTCTTAGCATCTTTAATCATCTCATTATATTCACCAAAGAATTGAGCGGTGGGATTAGAGAACAGATGTTTATAGCATTTTCGTCATTAAAGGGACACTGTACCCAAAAATGTACTTTTGTAATTCAGAAAGAGCATGCAATTTTAAGCAACTTTCTAATTTACTCTAACTATTATCATTTTTTCTTTGTTCTCTTGTTATTATTATTTGAAAAAGAAGGCATCTAAGCTTTTTTTTGGTTTCAGTACTCTGGACAGCACTTTTTTATTGGTGGATAAATTTATCCACCAATCAGCAAGGACAACCCAGGTTGTTCACCAAAAATGGGCCGGCATCTAAACTTACATTCTTGCATTTCAAATAAATATACCAAGAGAAAGAAGAAAATTTGATAATAGGAGTAAATTAGAAAGTTGCTTAAAATTTCATGCTCAATCTGAATCACAAAAGAAAATTTTTGGGTACAGTATCCCTTTAAGTTGCCTGTAAGCTTCTTGTATGTAATCCTCCTTTTCCCAAATGACAACATTGCCACCTTTGTCCGATGCTTTTACTACAACATCCTCCCATGATTTTATTTCTAAGAGAGCTTGGTTTTCATCCCTACTCAGATTAAAGGTTTCATTCTCTTCCTTGATTTTCAGGAAATCAGCCATGACCATCATTAGAAAAACTTCTAGTTGAGGTATTTTATTAATGGTGGGCATAAATTTAGACTTGGTTTTAAATTTTTTATCTAGAAATGATTCTGTTAGGGGTGAATTGTCACCCTCACTCTCATTCCATAGTTCTATCAGAGTGTCTAAAGTTCTTAATTCATCAGTTACCGGATCATTTTGGGTTGCAAAAATCTTTTTAAGTGCCAATTTGCGACAAAAAAGATGGAGATCTTTGATTAATTCAAACTTATCCAAAAGGGGGGTGGGTGAAAAAGATAATCCCCTGGAGAGGACTTCTATATGGGCAGGTGTGAGGCTACATTTATATAGGTTAATGATTTGTAATTTCTTATCTGCCCCTACCATTTGGGTCTTCTGCCCCAGTCCTCCCTCCTCCTGTGTTGGTTGTCCTTGACATACCCCCACCTGGACCTGTCTCCGCCCCCTTTGCCCCTTCTTGTGGGTCTTTTGTACCTAGATCCAAATGATCTGGTTTTCGCCCTAAAAAACCGCTAGTAGCGGTGTTACTATTTTCTGTGTCGCTGTCTTCTACAGCTGATGACTCGTAGTCTGATTGTGATGTATTCTTTGTGGGTGGCAAACTATTGGCTGGTCTACGTCAGGGCATTTTTTCATCCCATGTGAAAATTCGTCCCTTCTCAAAGTCTTTTAAATCCCCTTTTCATTTTGCTACATTTAGTTTGTATTATTTCCTTCTCTTTTTTTATCCAATTCCTCTCTCAGATCTTTGTACGCTTGTTTAAATTTATCAATGTTGTCAAATTTTTGTAGTTTGATATTATATTCATCAATTTCTTTATCCAATTCCACCATTACCTCTGCTTCATAATCGGAAAGGATTGCCACTAGGATTTCTGAGCAATTAATTAATGCTTGCTCCCATCTATCCTTATATGTATCTATATGGAAGGCAAAAGTAGGGAAAAGACGTACTCTTAGACCCCTGGGTATTAAATGTTTAGCTAAGTATTTGTCGTAGGAACTTTTGTTCCAGAAAGATCTCGTATGTTTCTTAATTAAGTGACCCAAAGATTTTAATCCCTCCTCCCAATTATCTATTTCTGTATTGGACAGAGTATTCTGATCGCATAAAGCTGCAAAAGTTTTTTCTATGTCTCTCATACGTTGGTCGTGACGGTTCTTAAAGTCTAATGATAGATTTGAGGCCATGTTTATGTAAAAAGAAGAATTTATATAAGTGGAATGAAAATATAAATATTCTTAGTTCCAAAGAAATGCTGTCCTAAACAGCTAATATTATATATAAATCATAGTTAGGTATGGAATACAGTTTTCTAATATAGCCCCTTAAAAATAATCTATTCATATGTATCAAAAAAGTGCATATGGGGAGCGGAGCTGCCCAGCAACTAAGATGGACGCATAAGTTGGGAGCTCTGTGTGTACAGCTTCTAAGAAAGCCCTTTTGACAGCAGGAACTCTAAAAAACATAATTTATGCTTACCTGATAAATTTGTTTCTCTTGTAGTGTAGTCAGTCCACGGGTCATCCATTACTTATGGAATATATCTCTTCCTAACAGGAAGCTGCAAGAGGATCACCCAAGCAGAGCTGCTATATAGCTCCTCCCCTCACATGTCATATTCAGTCATTCGACCAAAGCAGACGAGAAAGGAGAAACCATAGGGTGCAGTGGTGACTGGAGTTTAATTAAAATTTAGATCTGCCTTAAAGACAGGGCGGGCCGTGGACTGACTACACTACAAGAGAAACAAATTTATCAGGTAAGCATAAATTATGTTTTCTCTTGTTAAGTGTAGTCAGTCCACGGGTCATCCATTACTTATGGAATACCAATACCAAAGCTAAAGTACACGGATGAAGGGAGGGACAAGGCAGGAACATTAAACAGAAGGAACCACTGCCTGAAGTACCTTTCTCCCAAAAATAGCCTCCGAAGAAGCAAAAGTGTCAAATTTGTAAAATTTTGAAAAGGTGTGAAGCGAAGACCAAGTCGCAGCCTTGCAAATCTGTTCAACAGAGGCCTCATTTTTAAAGGCCCAGGTGGAAGCCACAGCTCTAGTAGAATGAGCTGTAATCCTTTCAGGAGGCTGCTGTCCAGCAGTCTCATAGGCTAAACGTATTATGCTACGAAGCCAAAAAGAGAGAGAGGTAGCCGAAGCCTTTTGACCTCTTCTCTGTCCAGAGTAAACGACAAACAGGGAAGAAGTTTGACGAAAATCTTTAGTTGCCTGCAAATAGAACTTCAGGGCACGGACTACGTCCAGATTATGCAAAAGTCGTTCCTTCTTTGAAGAAGGGTTAGGACACAGTGATGGAACAACAATCTCTTGATTGATATTCCTGTTAGTAACTACCTTAGGTAAGAACCCAGGTTTAGTACGCAGAACTACCTTGTCTGAATGAAAAATCAGATAAGGAGAATCACAATGTAAGGCAGATAACTCAGAGACTCTTCGAGCCGAGGAAAACAGAATTTATGTTTACCTGATAAATTACTTTCTCCAACGGTGTGTCCGGTCCACGGCGTCATCCTTACTTGTGGGATATTCTCTTCCCCAACAGGAAATGGCAAAGAGCCCAGCAAAGCTGGTCACATGATCCCTCCTAGGCTCCGCCTACCCCAGTCATTCGACCGACGTTAAGGAGGAATATTTGCATAGGAGAAACCATATGGTACCGTGGTGACTGTAGTTAAAGAAAATAAATTATCAGACCTGATTAAAAAAACCAGGGCGGGCCGTGGACCGGACACACCGTTGGAGAAAGTAATTTATCAGGTAAACATAAATTCTGTTTTCTCCAACATAGGTGTGTCCGGTCCACGGCGTCATCCTTACTTGTGGGAACCAATACCAAAGCTTTAGGACACGGATGAAGGGAGGGAGCAAATCAGGTCACCTAAATGGAAGGCACCACGGTTTGCAAAACCTTTCTCCCAAAAATAGCCTCAGAAGAAGCAAAAGTATCAAACTTGTAAAATTTGGTAAAAGTGTGCAGTGAAGACCAAGTCGCTGCCCTACATATCTGATCAACAGAAGCCTCGTTCTTGAAGGCCCATGTGGAAGCCACACCCCTAGTGGAATGAGCTGTGATTCTTTCGGGAGGCTGCCGTCCGGCAGTCTCGTAAGCCAATCTGATGATGCTTTTAATCCAAAAAGAGAGAGAGGTAGAAGTTGCTTTTTGACCTCTCCTTTTACCGGAATAAACAACAAACAAGGAAGATGTTTGTCTAAAATCCTTTGTAGCATCTAAATAGAATTTTAGAGCGCGAACAACATCCAAATTGTGCAACAAACGTTCCTTCTTTGAAACTGGTTTCGGACACAGAGAAGGTACGATAATCTCCTGGTTAATGTTTTTGTTAGAAACAACTTTTGGAAGAAAACCAGGTTTAGTACGTAAAACCACCTTATCTGCATGGAACACCAGATAAGGAGGAGAACACTGCAGAGCAGATAATTCTGAAACTCTTCTAGCAGAAGAAATTGCAACTAAAAACAAAACTTTCCAAGATAATAACTTAATATCAACGGAATGTAAGGGTTCAAACGGAACCCCCTGAAGAACTGAAAGAACTAAATTGAGACTCCAAGGAGGAGTCAAAGGTTTGTAAACAGGCTTAATTCTAACCAGAGCCTGAACAAAGGCTTGAACATCTGGCACAGCTGCCAGCTTTTTGTGAAGTAACACAGACAAGGCAGAAATCTGTCCCTTCAGGGAACTTGCAGATAATCCTTTTTCCAATCCTTCTTGAAGGAAGGATAGAATCTTAGGAATCTTAACCTTATCCCAAGGGAATCCTTTAGATTCACACCAACAGATATATTTTTTCCAAATTTTGTGGTAAATCTTTCTAGTTACAGGCTTTCTGGCCTGAACAAGAGTATCGATAACAGAATCTGAGAACCCTCGCTTCGATAAGATCAAGCGTTCAATCTCCAAGCAGTCAGCTGGAGTGAAACCAGGTTCGGATGTTCGAACGGACCCTGAACAAGAAGGTCTCGTCTCAAAGGTAGCTTCCAAGGTGGAGCCGATGACATATTCACCAGATCTGCATACCAAGTCCTGCGAGGCCACGCAGGAGCTATCAAGATCACCGACGCCCTCTCCTGATTGATCCTGGCTACCAGCCTGGGGATGAGAGGAAACGGCGGGAACACATAAGCTAGTTTGAAGGTCCAAGGTGCTACTAGTGCATCCACTAGAGCCGCCTTGGGATCCCTGGATCTGGACCCGTAGCAAGGAACTTTGAAGTTCTGACGAGAGGCCATCAGATCCATGTCTGGAATGCCCCACAGCTGAGTGACTTGGGCAAAGATTTCCGGATGGAGTTCCCACTCCCCCGGATGCAATGTCTGACGACTCAGAAAATCCGCTTCCCAATTTTCCACTCCTGGGATGTGGATAGCGGACAGGTGGCAGGAGTGAGACTCCGCCCATAGAATGATTTTGGTCACTTCTTCCATCGCTAGGGAACTCCTTGTTCCCCCCTGATGGTTGATGTACGCAACAGTTGTCATGTTGTCTGATTGAAACCGTATGAACTTGGCCCTCGCTAGCTGAGGCCAAGCCTTGAGAGCATTGAATATCGCTCTCAGTTCCAGAATATTTATCGGTAGAAGAGATTCTTCCCGAGACCAAAGACCCTGAGCTTTCAGGGATCCCCAGACCGCGCCCCAGCCCATCAGACTGGCGTCGGTCGTGACAATGACCCACTCTGGTCTGCGGAATGTCATCCCTTGTGACAGGTTGTCCAGGGACAGCCACCAACGGAGTGAGTCTCTGGTCCTCTGATTTACTTGTATCTTCGGAGACAAGTCTGTATAATCCCCATTCCACTGACTGAGCATGCACAGTTGTAATGGTCTTAGATGAATGCGCGCAAAAGGAACTATGTCCATTGCCGCTACCATCAACCCGATCACTTCCATGCACTGAGCTATGGAAGGAAGAGGAACGGAATGAAGTATCCGACAAGAGTCTAGAAGCTTTGTTTTTCTGGCCTCTGTCAGAAATATCCTCATTTCTAAGGAGTCTATTATTGTTCCCAAGAAGGGAACCCTTGTTGACGGAGATAGAGAACTCTTTTCCACGTTCACTTTCCATCCGTGAGATCTGAGAAAGGCCAGGACTATGTCCGTGTGAGCCTTTGCTTGAGGAAGGGACGACGCTTGAATCAGAATGTCGTCCAAGTAAGGTACTACAGCAATGCCCCTTGGTCTTAGCACAGCTAGAAGGGACCCTAGTACCTTTGTGAAAATCCTTGGAGCAGTGGCTAATCCGAAAGGAAGCGCCACGAACTGGTAATGCTTGTCCAGGAATGCGAACCTTAGGAACCGATGATGTTCCTTGTGGATAGGAATATGTAGATACGCATCCTTTAAATCCACCGTGGTCATGAATTGACCTTCCTGGATGGAAGGAAGAATAGTTCGAATGGTTTCCATCTTGAACGATGGAACCTTGAGAAACTTGTTTAAGATCTTGAGATCTAAGATTGGTCTGAACGTTCCCTCTTTTTTGGGAACTATGAACAGATTGGAGTAGAACCCCATCCCTTGTTCTCTTAATGGAACAGGATGAATCACTCCCATTTTTAACAGGTCTTCTACACAATGTAAGAATGCCTGTCTTTTTATGTGGTCTGAAGACAACTGAGACCTGTGGAACCTCCCCCTTGGGGGAAGCCCCTTGAATTCCAGAAGATAACCTTGGGAGACTATTTCTAGCGCCCATGGATCCAGAACATCTCTTGCCCAAGCCTGAGCGAAGAGAGAGAGTCTGCCCCCCACCAGATCCGGTCCCGGATCGGGGGCCAACATTTCATGCTGTCTTGGTAGCAGTGGCAGGTTTCTTGGCCTGCTTTCCCTTGTTCCAGCCTTGCATTGGTCTCCAAGCTGGCTTGGCTTGAGAAGTATTACCCTCTTGCTTAGAGGACGTAGCACTTTGGGCTGGTCCGTTTCTACGAAAGGGACGAAAATTAGGTTTATTTTTTGCCTTGAAAGGCCGATCCTGAGGAAGGGCGTGGCCCTTACCCCCAGTGATATCAGAGATAATCTCTTTCAAGTCAGGGCCAAACAGCGTTTTCCCCTTGAAAGGAATGTTAAGTAGCTTGTTCTTGGAAGACGCATCAGCCGACCAAGATTTCAACCAAAGCGCTCTGCGCGCCACAATAGCAAACCCAGAATTCTTAGCCGCTAACCTAGCCAATTGCAAAGTGGCGTCTAGGGTAAAAGAATTAGCCAATTTGAGAGCATTGATTCTGTCCATAATCTCCTCATAAGGAGGAGAATCACTATCGACCGCCTTTATCAGCTCATCGAACCAGAAACATGCGGCTGTAGCGACAGGGACAACGCATGAAATTGGTTGTAGAAGGTAACCCTGCTGAACAAACATCTTTTTAAGCAAACCTTCTAATTTTTTATCCATAGGATCTTTGAAAGCACAACTATCCTCTATGGGTATAGTGGTGCATTTGTTTAAAGTGGAAACCGCTCCCTCGACCTTGGGGACTGTCTGCCATAAGTCCTTTCTGGGGTCGACCATAGGAAACAATTTTTTAAATATGGGGGGAGGGACGAAAGGAATACCGGGCCTTTCCCATTCTTTATTAACAATGTCCGCCACCCGCTTGGGTATAGGAAAAGCTTCTGGGAGCCCCGGCACCTCTAGGAACTTGTCCATTTTACATAGTTTCTCTGGGATGACCAACTTGTCACAATCATCCAGAGTGGATAATACCTCCTTAAGCAGAATGCGGAGATGTTCCAACTTAAATTTAAATGTAATCACATCAGGTTCAGCTTGTTGAGAAATGTTCCCTGAATCAGTAATTTCTCCCTCAGACAAAACCTCCCTGGCCCCATCAGACTGGGTTAGGGGCCCTTCAGAAACATTATTATCAGCGTCGTCATGCTCTTCAGTATCTAAAACAGAGCAGTCGCGCTTACGCTGATAAGTGTTCATTTTGGCTAAAATGTTTTTGACAGAATTATCCATTACAGCCGTTAATTGTTGCATAGTAAGGAGTATTGGCGCGCTAGATGTACTAGGGGCCTCCTGAGTGGGCAAGACTCGTGTAGACGAAGGAGGGAATGATGCAGTACCATGCTTACTCCCCTCACTTGAGGAATCATCTTGGGCATCATTGTCATTGTCACATAAATCACATTTATTTAAATGAATAGGAATTCTGGCTTCCCCACATTCAGAACACAGTCTATCTGGTAGTTCAGACATGTTAAACAGGCATAAACTTGATAACAAAGTACAAAAAACGTTTTAAAATAAAACCGTTACTGTCACTTTAAATTTTAAACTGAACACACTTTATTACTGCAATTGCGAAAAAACATGAAGGAATTGTTCAAAATTCACCAAATTTTCACCACAGTGTCTTAAAGCCTTAAAAGTATTGCACACCAAATTTGGAAGCTTTAACCCTTAAAATAACGGAACCGGAGCCGTTTTGAACTTTAACCCCTTTACAGTCCCTGGTATCTGCTTTGCTGAGACCCAACCAAGCCCAAAGGGGAATACGATACCAAATGACGCCTTCAGAAAGTCTTTTCTAAGTATCAGAGCTCCTCTCACATGCGACTGCATGCCATGCCTCTCAAAAACAAGTGCGCAACACCGGCGCGAAAATGAGGCTCTGCCTATGCTTTGGGAAAGCCCCTAAAGAATAAGGTGTCTAAAACAGTGCCTGCCGATATTATTATATCAAAATACCCAAATAAAATGATTCCTCAAGGCTAAATATGTGTTAATAATGAATCGATTTAGCCCAGAAAAAGTCTACAGTCTTAATAAGCCCTTGTGAAGCCCTTATTTACGATCGTAATAAACATGGCTTACCGGATCCCATAGGGAAAATGACAGCTTCCAGCATTACATCGTCTTGTTAGAATGTGTCATACCTCAAGCAGCAAGAGACTGCTCACTGTTCCCCCAACTGAAGTTAATTGCTCTCAACAGTCCTGTGTGGAACAGCCATGGATTTTAGTGACGGTTGCTAAAATCATTTTCCTCATACAAACAGAAATCTTCATCTCTTTTCTGTTTCTGAGTAAATAGTACATACCAGCACTATTTCAAAATAACAAACTCTTGATTGAATAATAAAAACTACAGTTAAACACTAAAAAACTCTAAGCCATCTCCGTGGAGATGTTGCCTGTACAACGGCAAAGAGAATGACTGGGGTAGGCGGAGCCTAGGAGGGATCATGTGACCAGCTTTGCTGGGCTCTTTGCCATTTCCTGTTGGGGAAGAGAATATCCCACAAGTAAGGATGACGCCGTGGACCGGACACACCTATGTTGGAGAAATAGCCATCAAAAACAAAACCTTCCAGGATAACAGCTTGATATCAATGGAATGAAGGGGTTCAAATGGAACGCCTTGAAGAACATTAAGAACTAAGTTTAAGCTCCACGGCGGAGCAACAGTCTTAAACACAGGCTTAATCCTAGTTAAAGCCTGACAAAAAGCCTGAACGTCTGGAACTTCAGCCAGACGTTTGTGTAGAAGAATAGACAGAGCAGAAATCTGTCCCTTTAACGAACTAGCAGATAAGCCCTTTTCTAAACCCTCTTGTAGAAAGGACAATATCCTAGGAATCCTAACCTTACTCCATGAGTAACTCTTGGATTCGCACCAATATAAATATTTACGCCATATCTTATGGTAAATTTTTCTGGTAACAGGCTTCCTAGCCTGTATTAAGGTATCAATAACCGACTCCGAGAAGCCACGCTTTGATAGAATCAAGCGTTCAATCTCCATGCAGTCAGCCTCAGAGAAATTAGATTTGGATGGTTGAAAGGACCCTGAATTAGAAGGTCCTGTCTCAGAGGCAGAGACCACGGTGGACAGGACGACATGTCCACTAGGTCTGCATACCAGGTCCTGCGTGTCCACGCAGGCGCTATCAGAATCACAGAAGCTCTCTCCTGTTTGATCTTGGCAATCAAACGAGGAAGCATCGGGAATGGTGGAAACACATAAGCCGTGTTGAAGACCCAAGGGGCTGTCAGAGCATCTATCAGCACCGCTCCCGGGTCCCTGGACCTGGATCCGTAACAAGGAAGCTTGGCATTCTGGCGACATGCCATGAGATCCAGATCTGGTTTGCCCCAACGATGAATCAGTTGAGCAAAGACCTCCGGATGAAGTTCCCACTCCCCCGGATGAAAAGTCTGGCGACTTAGAAAATCCGCCTCCCAGTTCTCCACGCCTGGGATGTAAATCGCTGACAGGTGGCAAGAGTGAGACGCTGCCCAGCGAATTATCTTTGAGACTTCCAACATCGCTAGGGAACTTCTGGTTCCCCCTTGATGGTTGATGTAAGCCACAGTCGTGATGTTGTCCGACTGAAATCTGATGAACCTCAGAGTTGCTAACTGAGGCCAAGCTAGGAGAGCATTGAATATTGCTCTTAATTCCAGAATATTTATTGGGAGGAGTTTCTCCTCCTGAGTCCATAATCCCTGAGCTTTCAGGGAGTTCCAGACTGCGCCCCAGCCTAGAAGGCTGGCGTCTGTTGTTACAATCGTCCAATCTGGCCTGCGAAAGGTCATCCCCTTGGACAGATGTGGCCGAGAAAGCCACCATAGAAGAGAATCTCTGGTCTCTTGATCCAGATTTAGTAGGGGGGACAAATCTGAGTAATCCCCGTTCCACTGACATAGCATGCACAATTGCAGCAGTCTGAGATGCAGGCGCGCAAATGGTACTATGTCCATTGCCGCTACCATTAAGCCGATTACTTCCATGCACTGAGCTACTGACGGGTGTGGAATGGAATGAAGGACACGGCAAGCATTTAGAAGTTTTAATAACCTGGCCTCTGTCAGGTAAATTTTCATCTCTACAGAATCTATAAGAGTCCCTAGAAAGGGAACTCTTGTAAGTGGTAATAGAGAACTCTTTTCCACGTTCACCTTCCACCCATGCGACCTCAGAAATGCCAGAACTATCTCTGTATGAGACTTGGCAGTTTGAAAACTTGACGCTTGTATCAGAATGTCGTCTAGGTACGGAGTCACCGCTATGCCTCGCGGTCTTAGTACCGCCAGAAGTGAGCCCAGAACTTTTGTAAAGATTCTTGGAGCCGTAGCTAATCCGAAGGGAAGAGCTACAAACTGGTAATGACTGTCTAGGAAAGCAAATCTTAGGTACCGATAATGATCCTTGTGAATCGGTATGTGAAGGTAGGCATCCTTTAAGTCCACTGTGGTCATGTACTGACCCTCTTGGATCATGGGAAGGATGGTTCGAATAGTTTCCATTTTGAATGATGGAACTCTTAGAAATTTGTTTAGGATTTTTAAGTCCAAGATTGGTCTGAAGGTTCCCTCTTTCTTGGGAACCACAAATAGATTTGAATAGAATCCCTGCCCGTGTTCCGTCCGCGGAACTGGGTGGATCACCCCCATTAGTAAGAGGTCTTGTACACAGCGTAGAAATGCCTCTTTCTTTATTTGGTTTGCTGATAACCTTGAAAGATGAAATCTCCCTTGTGGAGGAGAAGTTTTGAAGTCCAGGAGATATCCCTGAGATATGATCTCCAACGCCCAGGGATCCTGGACATCTCTTGCCCAAGCCTGGGCGAAGAGATAAAGTCTTCCCCCCACTAGATCCGTTTCCGGATAGGGGGCCCTCTCTTCATGCTGTCTTGGGGGCAGCAGCAGGTTTCTTGGCCTGCTTGCCCTTGTTCCAGGACTGGTTAACTTTCCAGCCCTGCCTGTAACGAGCAACAGCTCCTTCCTGTTTTGGAACGGAGGAAGTTGATGCTGCTCCTGCCTTGAAGTTACGAAAGGCACGAAAATTAGACTGTTTGGCCTTTGATTTGGCCCTGTCCTGAGGTAGAGCATGGCCCTTACCTCCCGTAATGTCAGCTATAATTTCTTTCAAGCCGGGCCCGAATAAGGTCTGCCCTTTGAAAGGAATATTAAGCAATTTAGATTTAGAAGTCACGTCAGCTGACCAGGATTTAAGCCATAGCGCTCTGCGCGCTTGGATGGCGAATCCGGAGTTCTTAGCCGTAAGTTTGGTTAAATGTACGACGGCATCAGAAACAAATGCGTTAGCTAGCTTAAGTGCTTTAAGCTTGTTCATAATTTCATCCAATGGAGCTGTGCGAATGGCCTCTTCCAGAGACTCAAACCAGAATGCCGCTGCAGCAGTGACAGGCGCAATGCATGCAAGGGGCTGTAAGATAAAAACTTGTTGAACAAACATTTTCTTAAGGTAACCCTCTAATTTCTTATCCATTGGATCTGAAAAGGCACAACTATCCTCCACCGGGATAGTGGTACGCTTAGCTAAAGTAGAAACTGCTCCCTCCACCTTAGGGACCGTCTGCCATAAGTCTCGTGTGGTGGCGTCTATAGGAAACATTTTCCTAAATATGGGAGGAGGGGAAAAAGGCACACCAGGTCTATCCCACTCCTTGCTAATAATCTCTGTAAGCCTTTTAGGTATAGGAAACACGTCAGTACACACCGGTACCGCATAGTATCTATCCAACCTACATAATTTTTCTGGAATTGCAACCGTGTTACAATCATTTAGAGCCGCTAATACCTCCCCTAGCAATATGCGGAGGTTCTCAAGCTTAAATTTAAAATTAGAAATCTCTTAATCCAGTCTCCCTGGATCAGATCCGTCACCCACAGAATGAAGCTCTCCGTCTTCACGTTCTGCAAACTGTGACGCAGTATCTGACATGGCTCTCACCTCATCCGCGCGCTCTGTCCTTAACCCAGAGCTATCGCGCTTGCCTCTTAATTCTGGCAATTTAGATAATACTTCTGTCATAACAGTAGCCATGTCTTGCAAAGTGATTTGTAAGGGCCTCCCTGATGTACTTGGCGCCACAAAATCACGCACCTCCTGAGCGGGAGGCGAAGGTACTGACACGTGAGGAGAGTTAGTCGGCATAACTTCCCCCTCGTTGTCTGGTGATAATTTCTTTACATGTAAAGATTGACTTTTATTTAAAGTAGCATCAATGCAATTAGTACACAAATTTCTATTGGGCTCCACATTGGCCTTTAAACATAGTGAACAAAGAGATTCATCTGTGTCAGACATGTTTAAACAGACTAGCAATGAGACTAGCAAGCTTGGAAATACTTTTCTAAATAAATTTACAAGCAATATAAAAAACGCTACTGTGCCTTTAAGAAGCACAAAAAGCTGTCACAGTTGAAATAACAATGAACCAAAATAGTTATAGCAACCAATTTTTCACAGTAAATGTATTAAGTTAGCAAAGGATTGCACCCACCAGCAAATGGATGATTAACCCCTTAATACCCAAAAACGGATAACAATTTAATAATTAACGTTTTTCTCACAGTCAAAACACACTGTCACAGGTCTGCTGTGACTGATTACCTCCCTCAAAATGAATTTTGAAGACCCCTGAGCTCTCTAGAGACGATCTGGATCATGGAGGATGAAGTAGACAGACTGTGACTGAATTTTTACTGCGCAAAAAAGCGCTAAAATAGGCCCCTCCCACTCATATTACAACAGTGGGGAAGCTCAGAAAACTGTTTCTATGCAGAAAACAAAGATGGCCATGTGGTAAAAATCATGCCCCAATAAGTTTTATCACCAAGTACCTCACAAAAAACGATTAACATGCCAGTAAACGTTTTAAACATACATTTGAAAAGTTATGAATTATTATTAATAAGCCTGCTACCAGTCGCTTTTACTGCAGTTAAGGCTCATACATTATTTCAGTATTAACAGTATTTTCAGAGTCAATTCCATTCCTTAGAAAAATACATTCAGTGTACACACACTCATCAGCCTAATACCAGTCGCTATCACTGCATTTAAGGCTGAACTTACTTTACATTGGTATCAGCAGTATTTTCTCAGTCAATTCCATTCCTCAGAAAAATAATTACTGCACATACCTCATTTGCAGGGGGGCCCTGCATGCTATTCCCCTTCTCTGAAGTTACCTCACTCCTCAGATGAGAACAGCCAGTGGATCTTAGTTACGTCTGCTAAGATCATAGAAAACGCAGGCAGATTCTTCTTCTAATGCTGCCTGAGAATAAACAGCACACTCCGGTGCCATTTAAAATAACAAACTTTTGATTGTAGAAATAAACTAAGTTAAAAAACACCACAGACCTCTCACAGCGACCTATCTTTAGTTAGGCTGCAAGAGAATGACTGAATATGACATGTGAGGGGAGGAGCTATATAGCAGCTCTGCTTGGGTGATCCTCTTGCAGCTTCCTGTTAGGAAGAGATATATTCCATAAGTAATGGATGACCCGTGGACTGACTACACTTAACAAGAGAAATGAACATTGTAACTGGGAGGTAATAACATAGGGAGCAGCCTAAGACACGCTGATAGTCTATCGGTAGATGTATGATTAATACTGTGCTGAAAAACGGTCTCAGAGCTGCTTGCTACACGATGGAGCGCCATTTTGGTGGACTCAAACGTCTAACAGAGTACACTACTACCCAGCATGGAGACCCAAGCATCGTATACTGTTTTAAGAGACTTGCTGGAGGAATATGGGAGGATGTGCGAGAGGCTTGATGCCCTTATTGGCAAGATCCGAGTGGCAAGTACACGGAGCGACAACACCGCAGTGGAGCACAATGAAGTACAGAAGTCACAGAGCGATTTAGTACCTGTAGCTCTTCAAGCGCGCTCCTCGCCATTGTCACCACCTGATACAAGCTTCGAGATTAAGCGTCACTCTCTCTCTGCTGATCCGGGTGGCTTGCACGCACGGAGGGGACCGCAACATGGCCGCTCGCACATAGCAGCAGACATCACAGAGCATTTCAGTGCTCAAGCATCTCCGGGCTTGCTCATCTCAGTCATCGGCTCAGCGCACTTGTTACAACATTCCTACTGGGAGCATCACCAGATCTTGCAGACGTACTGGGCTGTGAGCTATTGTTCCCCCTGGAATCCCTGGTTTGGAATACAATCCATACTTAGACTGGTACGAACATTTAGAGCAGGTATTGGTTAACAATTTTGCTGAGGCAGCAAATGCCAAACGTTTTGGCTTGCGACAATATTCTCATATGCTCCTAACTAAGACCTAGATTTGGAGTTTGGCGTTAGCCGTGAAAACCAGCGTTAGAGGCTCCTAACGCTGGTTTTAGGCTACCGCCGGTATTTGGAGTCACTCAAAATAGGGTCTAACGCTCACTTTTCATCCGCGACTTTTCCATACCGCAGATCCCCTTACGTCAGTTGCGTATCCTATCTTTTCAATGGGATCTTTCTAACTCCGGTATTTAGAGTCGTTTCTGAAGTGAGCGTTAGACATCTAACGACAAAACTCCAGCCGCAGGAAAAAAGTCAGTAGTTAAGAGCTTTCTGGGCTAACGCCGGTTTATAAAGCTCTTAACTACTGTGCTCTAAAGTACACTAACACCCATAAACTACCTATGTACCCCTAAACCGAGGTCCCCCCACATCCCCGACACTCGATTAATTTTTTTTAACCCCTAATCTGCCGACCGCCACCTACGTTATCCTTATGTACCCCTAATCTGCTGCCCCTAACACCGCCGACCCCTGTATTATATTTATTAACCCCTAACCTGCCCCCCACAACGTCGCCTCCACCTACCTACACTTATTAACCCCTAATCTGCAGACCGCAAAGCGCAACCACCTACGTTATCCTTATGTACCCCTAATCTGCTGCCCCTAACACCGCCGACCCCTATATTATATTTATTAACCCCTAATCTGCCCCCCACAACGTCGCAGCCAGCTACCTACAATAATTAACCCCTAATCTGCCGACCGCAAAGCGCCGCCACCTACGTTATCCTTATATACCCCTAATCTGCTGCCCCTAACACCGCCGACCCCTATATTATATTTATTAACCCCTAATCTGCCCCCCACAACGTCGCCTCCACCTGCCTACACTTATTAACCCCTAATCTGCCGACCGGAGCTCACCCTAACACTAACACCCCCCTAAATTAAATATAATTTACATCTAACGAAATTAATTAACTCTTATTAAATAAATTATTCCTATTTAAAGATAAATACTTACCTGTAAAATAAATCCTAATATAGCTACAATATAAATTATAATTATATTATAGCTATTTTAGGATTTATATTTATTTTACAGGTAACTTTGTATTTATTTTAACCAGGTACAATAGCTATTAAATAGTTAAGAACTATTTAATAGCTAAAATAGTTAAAATAATTACAAAATTACCTGTAAAATAAATACTAACCTAAGTTACAATTAAACCTAACACTATACTATCAATAAATTAATTAAACTACCTACAATTACCTACAATTAACCTAACACTACACTATCAATAAATTAATTAAATACAATTCCTACAAATAAATACAATTAAATAAACTTGTTAAAGTACAAAAAATAAAAAAGAACTAAGTTACAAAAAATAAAAAAATATTTACAAACATAAGAAAAATATTACAACAATTTTAAACTAATTACACCTACTCTAAGACCCCTAATAAAATAACAAAGCCCCCCAAAATAAAAAATGCCCTACCCTATTCTAAATAACTAAAGTTCAAAGCTCTTTTACCTTACCAGCCCTGAACAGGGCCCTTTGCGGGGCATGCCCCAAGAAGTTCAGCTCTTTTGCCTGTAAAAAAAAAAAATACAATACCCAAGCCCCCCAACATTACAACCCACCACCCACATACCCCTAATCTAACCCAAACCCCCCTTAAATAAACCTAACACTAAGCCCCTGAAGATCTTCCTACCTTGTCTTCACCTCACCGGGTTCAACGATCTGTCCAGAAGAGCTCCTCCGATGTCCTGATCCAAGCCCAAGCGGGGGGCTGAAGAGGTCCATGATCCGGCTGAAGTCTTCATCCAAGCGGGAGCTGAAGAGGTCCATGACCCGGATGAAGTCTTCATCCAAGCGGGAGCTGAAGAGGTCCATGATCCGGATGAAGTCTTCTATCAACGGCATCTTCAATCTTCTTTCTTCCGGATCCATCTTGCAGACCTCCGACGCGGAACATCCTGCTGGCCCGACGGACTAACGACGAATGACGGTTCCTTTAAGGGACGTCATCCAAGATGGCGTCCCTCGAATTCCGTCAGCCAATCAGAATTTTCCTACCTTAGTTCCGATTGGCTGATAGAATCCTATCAGCCAATCGGAATTCGAGGGACGCCATCTTGGATGACGTCCCTTAAAGGAACCGTCATTCGTCGTTAGTCCGTCGGAAAGAAGATTGAAGATGCCGTTGATAGAAGACTTCATCCGGATCATGGACCTCTTCAGCTCCCGCTTGGATGAAGACTTCATTCGGATCATGGACCTCTTCAGCTCCCGCTTGGATGAAGACTTCAGCCGGATCATGGACCTCTTCAGCCCCCCGCTTGGGCTTGGATCAGGACATCGGAGGAGCTCTTCTGGACAGATCGTTGAACACGGTGAGGTGAAGACAAGGTAGGAAGATCTTCAGGGGCTTAGTGTTAGGTTTATTTAAGGGGGGTTTGGGTTAGATTAGGGGTATGTGGGTGGTGGGTTGTAATGTTGGGGGGCTTGGGTATTGTATGTTTTTTTTTACAGGCAAAAGAGCTGAACTTCTTGGGGCATGCCCCGCAAAGGGCCCTGTTCAGGGCTGGTAAGGTAAAAGAGCTTTGAACTTTAGTAATTTAGAATAGGGTAGGGCATTTTTTATTTCGGGGGTCTTTGTTGTTTTATTAGGGGGCTTAGAGTAGGTGTAATTAGTTTAAAATTGTTGTAATATTTTTCTTATGTTTGTAAATATTTTTTTATTTTTTGTAACTTAGTTCTTTTTTATACTTTAGCTAGTTTATTTAATTGTATTTATTTGTAGGAATTGTATTTAATTAATTTATTGATAGTGTAGTATTAGGTTAATTGTAGGTAATTGTAGGTAGTTTAATTAATTTATTGATAGTGTAGTGTTAGGTTTAATTGTAACTTAGGTTAGTATTTATTTTACAGGTAATTTTGTAATTATTTTAACTATTTTAGCTATTAAATAGTTCTTAACTATTTAAAAACTATTGTACCTGGTTAAAATAAATACAAAGTTACCTGTAAAATAAATATAAATCCTAAAATAGCTATAATATAATTATAATTTATATTGTAGCTATATTAGGATTTATTTTACAGGTAAGTATTTATCTTAAATAGGAATAATTTATTTAATAAGAGTTAATTAATTTCGTTAGATTAAAATTATATTTAACTTAGGGGGGTGTTAGTGTTAGGGTTAGACTTAGCTTTAGGGGTGAATACATTTATTAGAATAGCGGTGAGCTCCAGTCGGCAGATTAGGGGTTAATAATTTAAGTTAGGTGTTGGCGATGTTAGGGAGGGCAGATTAGGGGTTAATACTATTTATTATAGGGTTAGTGAGGCGGATTAGGGGTTAATAACTTTATTATAGTAGCGCTCAGGTCCGGTTGGCAGATTAGGGGTTAATAAGTGTAGGCAGGTGGAGGCGACGTTGTGGGGGGCAGATTAGGGGTTAATAAATATAATATAGGGGTCGGCGATGTTAGGGCAGCAGATTAGGGGTACATAGGGATAATGTAAGTAGCGGCGGTTTACGGAGCTGCAGATTAGGGGTTAATAATAATATGCAGGGGTCAGCGATAGCGGGGGCGGCAGATTAGGGGTTAATAAGTGTAAGGCTAGGGGTGTTTAGACTCGTGGTACATGTTAGAGTGTTAAGTGCAGACGTAGGAAGGGTTACCGCATAGCAAACAATGGGGCTGCGTTAGGAGCTGAACGCTGCTTTTTTGCAGGTGTTTGTTTTTTTTTTCAGCTCAAACAGCCCCGTTGTTTCCTATGGGGGAATCGTGCACGAGCACGTTTTTGAGGCTGGCCGCTTGCGTAAGCAACTGTGGTATCGAGAGTTGAAGCTGCGTTAAAAATGCTCTACGCTCCTTTTTTGGAGCCTAACGCAGCCATTCTGTGGACTCTCAATACCAGAGTTATTTTTATGGTGCGGCCAGAAAAAAGCCGGCGTTAGTTTTTCGGGTCGTTACCGACAAAACTCCAAATCTAGCCGTAAGATTGGTGTCTGGAACTATTGAATAACTTTACACTGTCTGAAGCTTAGATATCTACATTCATGATGATTTTCTATCTGAAGATGTGTGGATTCTGCAGCTGAGTTTTATTGTTGGTTACACTCTATGGGAACTGGCGCAAATACCGTGGTGCTAGTGAAAATACTCCAGCTACCTAAAAATTCTAATACCCCTATTGGGTTCTATAATATCTGGTACCAATCTGCTAATTCCTCTGTGTTGATATATCTTTATTGCCTGATGATTGGATCTGCTCTGTGTGGAGACTTTACATACATGCAAGCAGGATAGGTTGATTATGCTAGTGCAACTCCTGCACACGGACATTCTATTGATATGCCTTTTCTTATTTTCTTGCATTGGCTTCATGTAAACATGTGCTCTGTAACCATCCAGATCTTATATCAGTAACTTTCCTAGCTATGCTTTTCTAGTTAGCTGAATATTTTAGACCATAAGCCTAGCAGAAATCTTTATATAAAAGTATACACATTTGTCTTATCATTCTAGTTTAATGGGAGTAAGAATTAGCTATACTGTATTGCAGGAGGGGTTAGATTCAGGCTTCCTTATGCTGCAGCCCTTGGGCTAGGTGTCTGATATTATATATTTGGTAAGGCCACCAGAAATGCCACTTTAATGTACATATCTCATATGCTGTCTCCCCACGGTTGATTGGATCTATACTTAATGTAAGCAGCTCAGGGATTTGGCTCTATTGGCTGCTCCATTCCTATTTGTATGTACAGTACGATTTTAGCACCCATGCTTTCCTGAAACATACTACCCAAGTCCTGGTGAGAGTCTGGCCAGCTCTCCATATTAGGGTATATCTGTCTGTGTTATTTCCTTTTAATACTATATATGCAATTGGACTGTGCCTAAGAGTAGAAGTGTAGGTCCTCAATTAGGGGAGCTGTGACTGTTTACACTGATTTAATTAGTATGCTGCTTCTTTTGTCTACTGTTATATAACTACCATGCATTGACAATGTTTTAGTCCTGTGCCTACGTTAGTACAATTCGAAAACATAACCCCCTTGCAATACCCTGCCCCAGGTGACAGAATTGTATTGGTATTTAGTTATTCTTCTTGTGAAGTTATGTTCAAGTTATACACTTATTTTATAGTTGGCAGTAAGTAATCCTTATAGATTACAATTTCTCTTGTGAACCCTTGGGAAATGGCTGTATATGGATCCTCCTTATTAATCTCTTACCAATCCTAAGGTACATAATATATAAATAATAGGTATGTGAATTAGCAATCACAGAACACACTATTACTGGCTTACCCTCCGCCCCCCATCAATCTTGTGCGGTTAGGGAGGAATATTTTTTTCTTTCCCCTGCATTTCCTTTTGGCAGAGTTAAGCAGTCTCTGCCCAACCCGTAGAGCCTTGACTGAGTTTACCTATGCACTTATGTCTAAAGGCTCCCGGGGTTCTAACACAGAAAACTTAAATAGTGTATTACTGTTTGTAATTTTATAATGGTTCGGTGTTAATAAGTATTTAAGTCAGCTTATAATTACTAAGGACTGTTCTGAGACCTTACTTTTGTCAACTGACCATATCTGATGTTGCCCTCTTGTTGATAATGTATGTCTAGTCCCCAGTCCGTTTCTAATACATAAACACTGAAGTCCTATCTTCTACTATTTTCTCTGTTAACATGTCCTCTAAGGCTTTATTCAGTTTCTGGTCCCTTGATTGGACCTGTTTGTCTGGGGACATTGCAAAATTTATTAAATGTACAGAAAAATTAGGTGCTCGGAATGTTATGTTATGTCAGTATAACTTATAATGAGAACTGTATCTTTGTTGATGAGACTGTTGTGAACAAATTATTCTAACCTCAATAAAAAAAAAAAATTAAAAAAAAAAAAAAAAAAGTGCATATGCACAATTGAGTATTACTAAGCAGATTTAGTAGAAGGGGGGTGCTGAATGTCAGAATAAATGTAAAAAAAGCAAAAAGTAGAAAGGTGACAGTACCTCAGCACTCAAAAAAGGGTTCAATATCTGACAAGGTATAGGAACCTACAAGTTAAATAGGGAGATGCCAGATAAGGATATTTAAAACTTAACTTTTACTAAATTAAGGTAATAAAAGATACACTGAAAGTGTACAAAAACAAAGTTAATGTTTAAAACTTAGAATAAAATCGTTATATACATAGTGTGTGTATGAACAAGTAGGACAAATCAAAAATGAGGGATTCTCTGATTATCTAACAGCCACACAGCCCAGCTCAAACCGCAAGAAACCAAAAGAGCGATTCCTACCGGGGAGTTTCTGAGAATCAGAAGAAACTGTACTGATGATTCAATATTTTTTCAAAGAGCTAAAGAACTTAAAGCACATCTGAAAGAGAGAGGATACACACGCAAAGTAATAAGATTAGCATTCCAAAGAGCTAAGAGAACATCCAGAGATTCCTTACTGGTACCTAAAAAGAAAAAAGTTGAATCCGAGGGTATTGTAAGATTTGTTACTACGTATAATGCAGAACACCAAATGATAACAAGAATACTAAATAAACATGCAGATATCTTGAAATCTGATCAAGTCCTAGGTCAGAGCATAGGTGATAAAATTTGCACTAGTTGGAGGAGAGCCCCGACGATAGGCAATAAATTAGTGCAAAGCCACTTCATTAAGAAGAAACCGAGTAATAAGAGAATTTGTGGTACATATACGTGTGGATCATGCAGTTTCTGCAAGTACATCCACAATGAGAGGGAGTTTATCACCCCTACAAGAATCAAACACATGTATGGTTTTGCAAATTGCAGGACCAGAAATGTAGTTTATTGTCTATTATGTGACTGTGGCACAAAGGTATGTTGGGATCACCACGCGAGAACTACGCACTAGACTTGGGGAACATATCAACAGTATAAAGAATTGCATAACTGATATGGCAAATAAGAAAACTTTAACCCCGGTAGCGAGACACTACTTTCAAAAACATGGCACCAAACCACTGTTAAGAGTATATGTTCTACAGGTAATTAAACCAGGCATAAGGGGTGGTGATATTGAATCCATATTATTACAATCGGAATGCCGTTGGATCTTCTGGTTGAATACATTGGTTCCCAATGGTCTTAACAAACAGGATGGTTTTGTGGCTTTCTTGTGATAATCATAATCTGTCATAAGATAACTCAGATTCAAGATGACGCTGCATACTCCAAAAATGTGATTCTTTGTTTAGAATAATGAGAGTCTATATGCGATTAGGTTTGCTCTACTATGGACACATATATCTGGGGTATCTAAAATGATCAATTGATTCTTTTCTTGGAACTGAGCATGGACAATTAATTTTATGGAAAATTATACAATATTTAATTTTCATAACCTGTAATATCTCTTTCCACTCAGAAGATGTTACATAATTCTTTAATTTCTTAATATTGCATTGAATTATGTCTTCCTGATCAGGATACATGATATGTGAGTATGTGAACCAACCAACAATTAGATCTCTATTACGTTAGATATTACTATACCCACTCATACTCTCTGAGACTATATCTCATATTGTTTACCTATGACATTCATTATTAACAGCTGACATAATTTCAATAGGCCTTTGAATTGAGTATGCTACTTACTGGAGAATTTTTAACTTGACCTCACATGAGCTCTTATAAGCATTTTTCCATATAGCCTCTAATAATGACTCATAGTTACTGGCTAGAGTTAGAATATTACCATACTCATGGACATTAAGTAATCTATGTTGTATTGTTTTTATCTCCTAACGATTACATCTTGTTATATGAATGTCACTTTAAATCCTTTTTCACTTCCAGAGTATTTGTGATCAACAATGATACCTTTACACTAAATACTTATACTTATAGTCGCAAGCCCTGCTGTGCAGTCATTACCGCAATAGCATAAGTAATGAATGAACCTCTCAGGTTTTTAATGCTTGGTGTTAGATTTTGCGCTACTTTTGACAATTATAATGCTGTACTCAGATTTGTTATCCAATCCCCTTTGCCCCTAAATGCCAGGTTAATAGTAGTGGACATTAATAACCTTTATTTATTTTGAGATTGTATTTGTTTTTGTTTTTATACATAATTCCTATTATGGGATTTTTGATTTGTGCATATGGCATGTGTATTTCCCAGTGTGCCATCAGTCATGCAGTGTAATAGTATAAGTAACATAACCATATGCTTTCACAGAAGCAGAGTCTGCTGCTCTTTCTCTGGCACTGAGGATCGCATGAGATTCACTAATATTTTCACTTTGTATCTTGTGCTATACTTTGCTTATTTTTGACAGAGACAACTCATTACATAAACATATTTCTTTATTTGTCTCTTAGTAGCAGTGATCATCCACAACGATATTTGCACCAAGTGTCCCTAATTTGCGTGTAACTCCAAGTGTATTATTTAGTACACCATACTGATTACATTTACTGCCTATAAGTTGTTATTGTGAAGATGATATGCTTTCACAAAAGCAGAGCTCACTGTTCAATTTGCAGCTCTGATGATCAGAGACATTCTTACGTCATCCGGTCCTGTTTACCCATGTGACAGTGCATTAGCCAATGACGGCGGGTCTCAAACGATAGGCTACTGAGTGGGTGTGCTTCACACCCTCTTGGTGATTGGCCAAGCATAATATAAAGGCTGGGATAGTTGCCAGGATCTGGTTAGCCTTTGAAAAAGCCGTGCTAGCGGAGAAATGCGCATCAGGCGTATTCTCTGTGTGTGCTTGGCCATTTAATAGTAATAACGTGGGAATACTCTGTCAATTGTATTAGAGGCTGTGTCCTCCCCATATTGTGTCAAAACTTTTTGTGACAGCCACTCAGAACAGCTCCTACCGGTGTTCCTGAATTGGATAGACTAGTGTACATGTTGTTGGGATGAATACCCTTTTTTCAGTCAGTTTTCCTCTGCAATCCGTGAACGGTTCCTTGCGGTTTGAGCTGGGCTGTGTGGCTGTTAGATAATCAGAGAATCCCTCATTTTTGATTTGTCCTACTTGGTCATACACACACTATGTATATAACGGTTTTATTCTAAGTTTTAAACATTCACTTTGTTTTTGTACACTTTCAGTGTATCTTTTATTACCTTAATTTAGTAAAAGTTAAGTTTTAAATATCCTTATCGGGTATCTCCCTATTTAACATGTCAGTTCCTATACCTTGTCAGATATTGAACCCTTTTTTGAGTGCTGAGGTACTGTCACCTTTCTCCTTTTTGCTTTTTTTACATAGATAACAAACAAGCAAGAATGAATAGGCTCACACAGAGCCAGTTGCAAAAACTTAAGAACAAGATTCAAACTCCAAGGTGGAGCATTAGATCTGAACACAGGCCTGATCCTGATCAGACCCTTAATGAAGGATTGCACATCAGGGAGCTCTGCAAGCCTCTTGTGTAGCAAAACAGAATGGGCAGAAATCTGTCCCCTCAGGGAACTGGCAGAAAAGCCCTTCTCCAGACCCTCCTGGAGAAAGGAAAGAATCCTGGCAGCCTTAACCTTACGCCCGTTCTTCACTCCAGAAGACATAAGCTCTCCACACCTTATGATAGATTTAACGAGTAACAGGCTTACGAGCCGGAATTAGTGTCAATAACCGTCTCAAAGAAACCTCTCTTCACTAAGACTAAGCGTTCAATCTCCACGCAGTCAGCCTCAGAGAATCTAGATTTTGATGAACAAAGGGACCCTGTTCCAGCAGATCCCTGTGATAAGGTAACTTCCATGGAGGAGATAATGACATCCCTACCAGGTCCACAAACCACATCCTTCACGGCCACGATGGAGCAATCAGTATCACTGAAGCTTGCTCCTGCTTGATGCGGGCCACTACAGGAGAGAGAAGTGGTAATGGCGGAAAAATATAAATAGATTGAACCTCCAAGGCACTGCTAATGCATCTATTAGCTCCGCATGTGAATCCCAGGACCGTGACCCATATCTGGGTAGCTTGGAATTGAGCCAGGATGCCATGAGATCTCCGGCATCCCCCATCTGTTGCAAATCTCTGCAAACACCTCGGGATGAAGAGACCATTCCCCCGGATGAAAGGATTGTCTGCTGAGGAAATCCGCTTCCCAGTTGTCCACACCCAGGATGTGGATCGCTGACAGCGAGCAGTTGTGGGCCTCCGCCCACTCCAGGATCAGAGATACTTACCTCATTGCTAGGGAGCTCCTCGTTCCCTCCTGATGGTTGATGTAAGCCACTGAGGTCATGTTGTCTGATTGGAATCTGATAAACTGGGATGAACCCAGAAGAGGCCAAGCCTTCAGAGCATTGAAGATCGCTCAAAGTTCCAAAATGTTGATTCGGAGGAGGGATTCCTCTCGAGTCCATAGGCCCTGTGCCTTCCTGGCATCCTAAACAGCTCCCCATCCTGAAAGACTTGCATCCATAGTCACAATTTCCCAGAATGGCATCAAGAAGGATGTCCCTTAGGACAGGTGACCAGGACAGATCTGAATGATCGCCAATCCACTGTCTCAGCATGCACAGCTGAAGTGATCTGTGATGGAATCTGGCAAAAGGAATAATGTCCATGCTGGACACCATGAAACCAAACACCTCCATACACCGAGCCACAGAGAGCCTTAAGGAGGTCTGGAGGGCAAGACAAGAGTAAGTTAGCCTGTAACATCTCTGGTCTGTAAGGAGTATCCTCATGGATATGGAATCTATTATAATACCCAGGAATTCCACCCTGGTATTGGGAATAAGAGAACTCTTTTCTAAGTTTATCTTCCATCCATGAGATTGAAGAAGAAATAGAAGAGCTTTTGAATGTTCTTCTGCCAGACGACAAGATGGTGCTTGAACCAGAATATCGTCCAAGTATGGCCCTACTGCTATACCCTTGGTTCTGGCCACTGCAAGCAGAGCTCCTAGAACCTTCGTAAAACCTCTTGGAGCAGTAGCTAGACCAAGCAGATGTGCAATTAACTGGAAGTGCTGGTCCAGGAACGCAAACCTTAGGAACTTGAAGTGTTCCTTGTGTATTGGAACATGAAGGTAAGCATCCTTCAGATCTATCGTGGTCATGAACTGTCCTTCCTGAACTAAGGGAAGGATGGACCTTATTGTCTCCATCTTGAATGAGGGGACAGATAGGAATTTGTTTAAGCACTTTAGGTCCAGAATCGGGTGGAAAGTTCCCTCCTTCTTTGGGACCACAAAAAGGTTTGACTAGTATCCCAGATCTCTTTCTGCAAGAAGTACTGGTACAATGACTCCCAGGGAGGAGAGATCCCTCACGCACCCTAGAAAGGCCTCTCTCTTTTCTGGCCTTGAAGACAGGTTTGACAAGAGGAATCTGCCCCTTGGTGGATGAGACTTGAAACCTATCCTGTATCCCTGAGTGATGACCTCCAGGACCCACAGGTCTTGCATGCCCCCAAACCAAGCTTCTGAAAGTGACAGTCTGCCTCTACAAGATCCAGAGCCGAATCGTGGGCCGCCCCTTCATGCCGACTTTGTCTTGGCGGGCTTCTTGTTCTGCTTAGATTGCTCAAACTTTGCGGAGGGCTGCTGATGTTGGGATTTATCCGAACGAAAGGAACAAAATTAGGACCTTGTCCCTTAGGTTAGTTCTTCTTATCCTGCGGTAAAAAGGCACCTTTGACTCCAGTAACCATGGAGATCCAGGCCTGGACCAAATAGAATCTTTCCCTTAAATGGGAGGGAAAGAAGTCTTGACTTCAAAGTCATGTCCGAAGACCAGGACTTCAGCCAGAGTGCCCTACGGGCTTAAAAAGAAAAACCTGAAGGCTTGGCATTCAGGCGAAAAATTTGCATATTTGCATCACAAATAAAAGAATTAGCCACCCTTAAGGCCTTAATTCTTTCTTGGATCACGTCGAGGGGACCCTCCACCTCGATCAACTCAGGTAAGGAGTCACACCAGTAGGTAGCTGCTCCAGCAACCGCAGTAACAGCCGATGCCGGTTGAAACAAATATCCATATGTTGAAACATCTTTCTTAACAGAGTTTCTATTTTCTTATCCATGGGCTGTTTAAACTATCCTCAAGCAGGATAGTAGTGCATTTAGCAAGCGTGGAGATAGCACCATCCACCTTGGGGATGGAACCCCACAACTCCAATTAAGAGTCCGGAACCAGGAACAATTTTTTAAAGGACGAAGAAGGGGAAAATGAAGAACCAATTCTTTCCCATTCATTCTTAATAATGTTCGCCATCTTTACAGGAACAGGGAAAGTCTGTGGTACAACCCTGTCCTCGTAGATCTTATCTAATTTAGGAATCAAAGGTTCCTCTGGCAATTTAGGCTCTGGAACCTCTAAAGTAGCCAAAACTTTCTTTATCAGAAAGTGTAAATGTTCAATCCTAAATCTAAAGTCTGGTTCCTCCGCAGCTGGAGGCTTAGAGGCCGCAGATTCTGACCAAGAAAGAGCACCCTCTGAAGTATCAGAGGCGTCTTCATCATCGAATAACCTTGTATCAGATAAATCCAATAAGCTAGTAGATGACCCCTGGGAAGGATAGCAATATTTGATCTTTTGCTTGCGCTTAGCAGGGTGAGGTAAAGCACTAAAGGCCGCAGACACTGCCGTTTGTAACTGCAAAGTAAAGTCTGGTGGTAAAAGGGCCCCTCCAGATGGAGGATTAGGAGTGCTATGGGAAGCTGCATGAGTACATATATATATATATATATATATATATATATATATATATATATATACACATACACACAAACATACATATATATATATATATATGCATATATATATATATATATATATATATATATATATATATATATATATATATACACACACACACATATATATATACATACACATATATTTACATATATATATATATATACATATATACACACACACACATATATATATATATATATATATATATATACACACACACACATATATATACATATATATATATATATATATATATATATATATATATACACACACACACACACATATATATATATATATACACACACATATATATATATATATATATATATATACACACACACACACACATGTATGTTGTTGGTTGGTGTGTGCACTCTCACCATCTATATACAACTGCCAGGGTGCTATGTGTATAATGGATAATTTCAAAGATCAAATAAGCACTCGCTGGGCTTCAGTCATCAGTGACAACACGCTTTATTCTGTGACGTTTCGGGACAACACACAGTCCCTTCCTCAGACAAACAACAAATAAAAATGGCAGCCTAATAAAGGCTAGTTAAACCCTCCCCCAATTGTTGAACCAATGAGACAGATGAAAGTGTGAGGACAGAAGAAACCAGACTTCTGATAGGTCTGTGATACTGTAAAAGCTCGCCTTATAGGCTAAAGGTAAAAGTGTTTATAGTGATAAAATAGTGTGACAATGTGAAATAAAATAAACACAATAAACATACAGATAAAATAAACTCCACATTCTGGGTCCACCCAGTGTCACTGGGTAATGCAAAGAACTAAAAATAGAAGTACAAACACGGAACATAACCTTATATAAAGAAAACCTTATTGGCCAATCAGATCCGTGTATACATAATCCATAAACCGGTAACCAATCCAAAAGAGCCAACCTAACACCAGTTCATAGTCCAGCCCCCTTTGTGTGGCTATAGCCTATAGCGCTGTATTGTCAGTGTCTAAAACTAACATCATCAGCCCCCATCGCAAAAATGAAATAACCTTCCCAAATCATAAATAATATGTGATTTAACAAGTTTATCCGATAGTGACATTTTAGCGTGATCAAATCAAATACTACCATATGTAAACAAAACTACACCTAATCTAACCGCGGCATCCACGACCAATAGAAACCACTGTAGTGACACACCCCCATGGGGACCAATCATAATCTGTGTAGAGAGAACGCGCCCCAAGTCTCACATAGGCAGGATGTCACTGCCAACCAGCCAATGAGATTCTCACTAAACCAGCCCATAGGCCCGTCCAATCAAACAGCAATGTGGAGCCACATACCACTAATCCACCAATCCAGTTTTCCCCTCCTTGTACAGAGAGCCCAACGTAAGCTATCGTATATAGCTCGGGCTATAAATATCAGAACCCATCTGTGTGAAACTCATCCTGTCACAACTAAACCGCAACAGTATGTAGAGATAAACGAACCGCAACAGTATGTAAAGATAAACGAACACAAATGTGCACCGATCAGACCACAACATCACCCGATGACAGGTTCAATATAATAACGTCAAACATTATCGCTGCATGCAAAGTGTCCAAATAGCAACAGCAATTGACATCTATGTGTGCACAAAAGTACCATCCCTCAGAGGCGTGCATATGCCAAAGATCATGTGCCAATATTTACTACTATCAGCCCCCAAAAAAACGTAATAAGTACATAGTTGTAATATATATATATAATACAGTGCTGCTCAGAAACACATATCAACTATATAGAGCCACACATAAGCTACCTAACAAGTAAGTAGATCACTATAACAAGAGCTTAAACACTAAACTAATAACGGAAGTAGCTAAAGACACCCCAACTATGAACATTCAACAATAAACGATCTATAGCTCACTAGGAGGCTAAATATAGCATAAGAAGCTACCCTGTTGTGAGAGGGAGAACTTTACTCAAGTTCCACAAAGAATAAAACTAATATTATCCAGACCTATAATCAGACCTCTCACGTCACAATCTATATCCTAGAAAATAAAGTTGCAAACAAAGGGTGAACCTCCAAAGATGAATAGGGAAAGTTCATTCGAACCTATTGATCACAAGACCTGTCCAAATCAAATGGCAGGTAATAAAACAATACACCCAAATTGACAGTGGACCCAAAAATGTGAAGAATCTAAAAAAACTTAAATTTAAAAAATTCAAAAACATTCAAAAAAATCCCCAAAAAATTCAAAAAAATTCAAAAAAAATTACCAAAAATTGCCGACAGTTGCCAAAAACTTGTCAAAAATTGCCAAAACGTTAGTACCCAAAAACTAGTACTAAAAAACTCATAGCAATTAAATCATGGACCCTCATTGTAAGATAATTCAGCTGGATACGCTCATAAGTCAATTCAGATGGATTCTCTCATAAACTGAATTAAATTAAACATAACATTGCCAGCCAGTGTGGACATTGAGGCCTCTTGGTTGTGTGGTTCCAAGTTCATAGATCCATCTTGCCTCTTTCTTCAAAAGGATAGTTGCTCTGTCACCTCCTCTTCTTAATTTCGGAACATGGTCAATAATCCTAAATCTCATATCAGTGACAGAATGTCCGGACTCCATAAAGTGGCGCGCCACCGGTTGATCTGATTTTCCATTATTGATAGCAGTCCTAATGCTGTACCTGTGATTGGCCATCCTCGTTCTGGCATCATCTGTGGTCTTGCCAGTGTAAAACTTGCCACATGGACAGTTCAGTAGATATATAATATGCGTGGTTGTGCAGGTCAGGGCATATTTAATTCTGTATCTCTTCCTCCGTTCAGGATGCTGAAATTGTGTACCAGTAATCATTGCGTTGCAAGTTACACATCCGAGACATCTGTAGCATCCCGTTTTCCTCCCAAGCCAAGTCTTCTGTATATTGTCGGTTAGGTCCGTTCTCATCAATAAATCTCGCAGGCTACAACCCCTTCTGTAACCAATCCGTGGTGCGTACCATTTCTTAAAAGGCAACGTGTGATCAGCCTCTAATAGTTTCCATTCATCTTTCAGGGTTTTCACAATCAGGTTTTTATCAGGTGTGTATGTGGTCACAAATGTCATCTGTTGTGTCTGCATCTGTTCTGGTGTTCCACTGGATTCATGAGTATTGGCTAATGTCAACATCTCAGTAAGAACTTTGCGATTGTATCCTCTATCCTTAAAGCGCTGTGTCATTTCCTCCAGTTGGATTGCGCATTTATCTTCATCTGTATTATTCCGGATCACACGTTGATACTGAGCTTTAGGAATGTTCCTAATCAAATTAGGCTGATGACAGCTATTAGCATGTAGGATGGAATTTTGATCCGTATCTTTTTTTGTACAGCGTGGTTCCCAATCCCGTGCCAGACTTGTAGACTCTCACATCAAGATAGTCCACCTTATCAAAACTGATAGTGGAGCTGAATCTGATGGTGCTGTTCATTTCGTTAAGTGTGTTGATCCACAAATTGAGTGACTCTAAACTGTCTTGCCAAATCAGGAACAGATCGTCGATATATCGACAATAATACTTGATCTCTTGTTTCTCAAACACTTTCATGGAGTTCACCTCATACTCAGCCATAAAAAGGTTGGCTAGCGATGGTGCCACATTTGACCCCATCGCTGTTCCCGAAATTTGTAAATAATAGATCTTATCAAATCGGAAATAATTTTCCGAAAGACAAATGTCCAAAAGCTCAATGAGAACCTCCTCTGGAGGACCAATGTATGGAATGCATCTGAGACAATTGGCCACTGCTGCTATGCCTGAGGACTGTGGGATAACCGTATATAAACTTGAAACGTCAAGTGTGGCTAGAATATCTGATGATTTTATCTCAGTGAGCTGTAATATGTGGGCCATAAAGTCTGAAGAATCTTGTATGTACGATTTCTGTTGTTTCACCCAAGGTTGCAGAAAGGAGTCTACAAATTCTGCCAATGGCTGAAGTAGGGAGCCCCTTGCCGAAACAATGGGCCTACCCGGCGGATTCTGTGTGTCCTTATGTATTTTGGGCAGTGTGTACAATATAGAGACCACTGGGAAGTCCCTTTTAAGGAAACCATAATGGTTTTGTGTAATAAGACCTTCCTTCAGCCAGCGTTCCAATGTGACATCAATCTTCTTTTTTAGTCGCACTGTGGGGTCACACGGTAGAGGATGATATGTATTTGTGTCGGATAATTGTCTCATGATCTCCGCCTTATAGTCAGAGGTATTCATGACCACAATCCCACCGCCCTTGTCGGCGGGGCGTATCACGATAGAGTAGTCTTGTTGAAGGGATTTTAGCGCCTCTCTCTCTGCTCTAGTCAAATTGTCTGTCCACCGTTTTCCAGATGACTTTGATATTTGTTCAGTCAGATAGTTGACAAGCGTGTGGATCGTTGGATTGTTAGACAGTGGATCAAAACGTCCTCTGGGCTTGAATTTATCAATGTCATCACTGGTGGTCCCAAAGTGTTCTTTTAGCCTTAAGTTTCGCCCAAATTTCTGGATATCTATGAAGAGGTCAAATTCGTCTTTCCTAGTGGCCGGTACGAATGATAAGCCTTTATTCAAAAGGTCAGTCTCTGTTTTATTAAGTATCCGGCTGCTGATATTAAAGACTATATTTGGGGCTGCCTCTGTGTTGGAGGGCGGTGGACGATGCCCCCCCTCCTCGTGTGCGGCCTCTGCCTCGGCCTAAAAAACGATTGCCCGAACTAGGAGGTAAGGATGCCACATTCCTAGAATTGTCCCATTGTTGGTATCCTCTACCACCACGGGACCGTGTGGTCACACCACTAGAGGTGCCTTCCATAGCACCCTGGCTGTTATCTGGGTCGGAGCTGTCCCCAGAACTGGAATCCATTGTTGTCATGTTCTTCTTTGTAAATCTTCTTTCCCGTCGTGGGCGTATCGCCCGTCTATCATCTGGTGTCATCATCCATCTGTAAATAGTTTTGTAGGAATAGTCCTGGTTCACAGTCTGTAATTTCCTGTTCTTGAATGCTATCAGTTCTTGTTTATAAGTCTTGACTTGAATATCCAATTTGCTTATCCAATCAGTATCTGTGTCCAATCTCAGATTAGGCAATTTTTCAGCTTCATATATGGTAATTTCAGTCTTCACCTCTTTGAGGAGTCGTCCAACTTCTCTGATAACCAGAAGCATGAGGTCGAAAGAACATTTGTTGAGAATTTTGCTCCAATTGATGCAAAATTCTGTATTGGCTAGTCCAATAGTAGGCACATTTATTATTCTGAAACCTCTCGGGATCATTTGGCGTTTGTGATAGTCAGACAAGTATGTGCCGTGTAGATTCAGATCGATCTCTCTCTGTTTTAATTTTATTAAGTTGTTATACAGGGACTGATAGGACTCCTCAACTTGTTGTTCCTCTATAGACCCAAATCGAATATTCTCAGCATCCTCATCCGTAAAAGTGAAGATGTCCTCATTTCTATCCTCCTGTGTGATGATGGGTACATCACTCATAGTTGTATCAGTGGAGGTCATCTTTATACAAAGGAAAAGGGGAAGGATCTCTAAGACAACCCCTATGTGGGTGCACTTACACAAGTCGTAATAAATGTATGTTGTTGGTTGGTGTGTGCACTCTCACCATCTATATACAACTGCCAGGGTGCTATGTGTATAATGGATAATTTCAAAGATCAAATTAGCACTCGCTGGGCTTCAGTCATCAGTGACAACACGCTTTATTCTGTGACGTTTCGGGACAACACACAGTCCCTTCTTCAGACAAACAACAAATAAAAATGGCAGCCTAATAAAGGCTAGTGAAACCCTCCCCCAATTGTTGAACCAATGAGACAGATGAAAGTGTGAGGACAGAAGAAACCAGACTTCTGATAGGTCTGTGATACTGTAAAAGCCCGCCTTATAGGCTAAAGGTAAAAGTGTTTATAGTGATAAAATAGTGTGACAATGTGAAATAAAATAAACACAATAAACATAAAGATAAAATAAACTCCACATTCTGGGTCCACCCAGTATCACTGGGTAATGCAAAGAACTAAAAATAGAAGTACAAACACGGAACATAACCTTATATAAAGAAAACCTTATTGGCCAATCAGACCCGTGTATACATAATCCATAAACCGGTAACCAATCCAAAAGAGCCAACCTAACACCAGTTCATAGTCCAGCCCCCTTTGTGTGGCTATAGCCTATAGCGCTGTATTGTCAGTGTCTAAAACTAACATCATCAGCCCCCATCGCAAAAATGAAATAACCTTCCAAAATCATAAATAATATGTGATTTAACAAATTTATCCGATAAACAAGCCGAGAAAGGAGGAACCATAGGGTGTAGTGGTTACTGTAGTTTAAATTTAAAAATTACCTGCCTTAAAATGACAAGGCAGGCCGTGGACTGGATACACCACAAGAGAAATAAATTTATCAGGTAAGCATAAATTGTGTTTTCTCTTGTAAGGTGTATCCAGTCCACGGATCATCCATTACTTGTGGGATACCAATACCAAAGCTAAAGTACACGGATGAAGGGAGGGACAAGGCAGGAACTTAAATGGAAGGAACCACTGCCTGTAAAAGCTTTCTCCCAAATATAGCCTCCGAAGAAGCAAAAGTATAAAATTTGTAAAATTTTGAAAAAGTATGAAGCGAAGACCAAGTCGCCGCCTTGCAAATCTGTTCAACAGAAGCCTCATTTTTAAAGGCCCAAGTGGAAGCCACAGCTCTAGTGGAATGAGCTGTAATCCTTTCAGGAGGCTGCTGTCCAGCAGTCTCATAGGCTAAGCGGATTAAGCTTCTTAGCCAAAAAGAAAAAGAGGTTGCCAAAGCCTTTTGACCTCTCCTCTGTCCAGAGTAGACAACAAACAAAGCAGATGTTTGACGAAAATCTTTAGTAGCTTGTAAGGTAAACTTTAAAGCACAGACCACGTCCAGATTGTGTAACACAAGGATGGAACCACAATCTCTTGATTGATATTCTTGTTAGATACCACCTCAGGTAAGAACCCAGGTTTGGTACGCAGGACTACCTTATCCGTATGAAAAATCAGATAAGGAGAATCACATTGTAAGGCAGATAGCTCAGAGACTCTACGAGCCGAGGAAATAGCTACCAAAAAAAAAAAAAAAAGAACTTTCCAAGATAAAAGTTTGATATCTATGGAATGAAGAGGTTCAAACGGAACTCCTTGAAGAACCTTAAGAACCAAGTTTAAGCTCCATGGTGGAGCAACAGGTTTAAACACAGGCTTGATTCAAACTAAAGCCTGACAAAATGCCTGAATGTCTGGAACATCTGCCAGACGCTAGTGCAAAAGAATAGACAGAGCAAAAATCTGTCCCTTTAAGAAACTAGCTGACAATCCTTTTTCCAAACCTTCTTGGAGAAAAGATAAAATCCTAGGAATCCTGACCTTACTCCATGAGTAACCCTTGGATTCACACCAATAAAGATATCTACGCCATACCTTATGGTAAATTTTCCTGGTGACAGGCTTTCGTGCCTGTATTAAGGTATCAATAACTGACTTGGAGAAGCAACGCTTTGATAAAATCAAGCATTCAATCTCCAGGCAGTCAGCCTCAGAGAAATTAGATTTGGATGGTTGAAAGGACCCTAAAGTAGAAGGTCCTGTCTCAGAGGCAGAGACCATGGTGGAAAGGATGACATGTCCACTAGATCTGCATACCAGGTCCTGCATGGCCACGCAGGTGCTATCAGAATCACCGATGCTCTCTCCTGCTTGATCTTGGCAATCAGTCGAGGGAGCAGAGGAAACACATAAGCCAGGTTGAAAGACCAGGGCGCTGCTAGATTATCTATCAGTGTCGCCTTGGGATCCCTGGACCTGGATCCGTAAAAAGGAAGCTTGGCGTTCTGGCGAGACGCCATGAGATTCAGTTCTGGTTTACCCCAACGGAGAATCAGTTGTGCAAATACATCCGGATGGAGTTCCCACTCTCCCGGATGAAAAGTCTGACGACTTAGAAAATCCGCCTCCCAGTGCTCTACACCTGGGATATGGATAGCTGATAGGTGGCAAGAGGGAATCTCTGCCCAGTGAATTATTTTTGAAACTTCTAACATCTCTAGGGAACTTCTTGTTCCCCCTCGATGGTTGATGTAAGCTACAGTCGTCATGTTGACCGACTGAAATCTGATGTACCTCAGAGTTGCTAACTGAGGCCAAACCTGAAGAGCCTTGAATATCGCTCTTAGTTCCAGAATATTTATTGGAAGGAGAGAGTCCTCCTGAGTCCATGATCCCTGAGCCTTCAGGGAGTTCCAGACTGCACCCCAACCTAGAAGGCTGGCATTTGTTGTTACAATAGTCCAATCTGGCCTGCAAAGGTCATACCTTTGGACAGATGGACCCGAGATAGCCACCAGGGAAGAGGATCCCTGGTGTCTTGGTCCAGATTCAGTTGAGGGGCCAAATCTGTGTAATCCCCGCTCCACTGACTGAGCCTGCATAGTTGCAGCGGTCTGAGATGTAAGCGTGCAAACGGCACTATGTCCATTGCCGCTACCATTAAGCCGATTACTTCCATACACTGAGCCACCAAAGGGCGCGGAATGGAATGAAGAACCCGACAGGAATTTAGAAGCTTTAATAACCTGGACTCCGTCAAGGTAAATTTTAATTTCTACAGAATCTATCAGAGTCCCTAGAAAGGAAACTCTTGTGAGTGGGGATAGAGAACACTTTTCCTCGTTCACTTTCCACCCATGCGACCTCAGAAATGCCAGTACTACGTCCGTATGAGACTTGGCAATTTGGAAGTTTGACGCCTGTATCAGGATGTCGTCTAAATAAGGGGCTACTGCTATGCTCCGCGGCCTTAGGACCGCCAAAAGCGACCCTAGAACCTTTGTAAAGATTCTTGGGGCTGTAGCTAATCCAAAGGGAAGAGCTACAACTGGTAATGCCTGTCTTGAAAGGCAAACCTGAGAAACCGATGATGATCTTTGTGTATCGGAATGTGAAGATAAGCATCCTTTAGATCCACTGTAGTCATATATTGACCCTCCTGGATCAGTGGTAGGATGGTACGAATAGTTTCCATCTTGAACGACGGAACTTTGAGGAATTTGTTTAAGATCTTTAGATCCAAAATCGGTCTGAAGGTTCCCTCTTTTTTGGGAACCACAAACAGATTTGAGTAAAAACCCTGTTCCTGTTCCTCCTTTGGAACTGGATGGATCACTCCCATAACTAGGAGGTCTTGTACACAGTGTAAGAATGCCTCACTCTTTATCTGGTTTGCAGATAATTGTGAAAGGTGAAATCTCCCTTTTGGGGGGGAAGCTTTGAAGTCCAGAAGATATCCCTGGGATATAATTTCCAACGCCCCGGGATCCTGAACATCTCTTGCCCACGCCTGGGCGAAGAGTGAAAGTCTGCCCCCTACTAGATCCGTTACCGGATAGGGGGTCGTTCCTTCATGCTGTCTTAGAGGCAGCAGCAGGCTTTTTGACCTGCTTACCTTTTTTCCAGGTCTGGTTTGGTCTCCAGACCGTCTTGGATTGAGCAAAAGTTCCCTCTTGTTTATTATTAGAGGAAGTTGATGCCGCACCTGCCTTGAAGTTTCGAAAGGCACGAAAATTAGACTGTTTGGCCCTAGATTTGGACCTGTCCTGAGGGAGGGCACAACCTTTTCCTCTCGTGATATCAGCAATAATCTCCTTCAAACCAGGCCCGAATAGGGTCTGCCCCTTGAAGGGAATGTTAAGTAGCTTAGATTTTAAAGTCATGTCATTTAAGCCATAGCGCTCTGCGCGCCTGTATAGCAAAACCAGAATTCGTAGCCGTTAGTTTATTCAAATGAACAATGGCATCAGAAATAAAATAATTGGCTAGCTTAAGTGCTCTAAGTTTGCCAAGTATGTCATCCAATGAAGTCTCTACCTGTAAAGCCTCTTCCAGAGACTCAAACCAGTACGCCGCAGCAGCAGTGACAGGGGCAATGCATGCAATGGGCTGTAGGATAAAACCTTGTTGAATAAATATTTTCTTAAGGTAACCTTCTAATTTTTTATCCATTGGCTCTAAAAAAGCACAACTGTCCTCGACAGGGATAGTAGTACGCTTTGCTAGAGTAGAAACTGCTCCCTCCACCTTAAGGACTGTCTGCCATAAGTCCCGTGTGGTGGCATCTATTGGAAAACATTTTTCTACAAATAGGAGGGGAAGAGAACGGCACACCTGGTCTATTCCATTCCTTATTAATAATTTCTGTAAACCTTTTAGGTATTGGAAAAAACATCAGTACACACCGGCACTGCAAAGCATTTATCCAGTCTACAAAATTTCTCTGGCACTGCAATGGTATCACAGTCATTCAGAGCAGCTAAAACCTCCCTAAGTAACACGCGGAGGTGTTCAAGCTTGAATTTAAATGTAGAAATATTAGAATCAGGTATCTTTCCTGAGTCATTAACATCACCCACTGACTGAAGCTCTCCTTCCTCAGCTTCTGCATATTGTGAGGCAGTATCAGACATGGTTCTTAAAGCGTCAGTATGCTCTGCATTTTGTCTCACCCCAGAGCTATCTCGCTAACCTCTAAGTTCAGGCATTCTGGCTAATACCGCTGACAGTGTATTACCCATGACTGCCGCCATGTCTTGTAAAGTAAACGCTATGGGCGCCCTAGATATACTTGGCGCCATTTGAGCGTGAGTCCCTTGGGCGGGAGTCAAAGGGTCTGACACGTGGGGAGAGTTAGTCGGCATAACTTTCCCCTCGTCAGATTCCTCTGGTGATAATTTTTTTAAAAACAGAATATGATCTTTATTGCATAAAATGAAATCAGTACATTTGGTACACATTCTAAGAGGGGGTTCCACCATGGCTTTTAAACATAATGAACAAGGAGTTTCTTCTATGTCAGACATGTTTATACAGACTAGCAATGAGACTAGCAAGCTTGGAAAAAACTTTAAATCAAGTTAACAAGCAAATATAAAAAACGGTACTGTGCCTTTAAGAGAAACAAATTTTGTCAGAATTTGAAAAACAGTGAAAAAATGCAGTAAATTAAACAAAATTTTTACAGTGTATGTAATAGGCTAGCAGAGCATTGCATCCACTTGCAAATGGATGATTAACCCCTTAGTTCAAAAAAACGAATCAAAAAACAAAATAGACTTTTTTTTTTTTTTTTTTTTTTAACAGTCACAACCAACTGCCACAGCAAGCTGTGGTCCTACCTTCCCCAATAAACGACTTTGGAAAGCCTTTGAGCCCTTTAGAGATGTCCTATAGCATACAGGGGACTCCTGAGGGAAGCTGGATGTCACAGTTTGTAATTTTAACTGCACCAACCTCTAACTTTTATACTATAACAGTGGAAAGCCTCAGTAAAACAGAATTTATGCTTACCTGATAAATTACTTTCTTCAACGGTGTGTCCAGTCCACGGAGTCATCCTTACTTGTGGGAATATCTCTTCCCCAACAGGAAATGGCAAAGAGTCCCAGCAAAGCTGGCCATATAGTCCCTCCTAGGCTCCGCCTACCCCAGTCATTCGACCGACGGACAGGAGGAAAAAATAGGAGAAACCATAGGGTGTCGTGGTGACTGTAGTTAAAGAAAATAATTCATCGGACCTGATTAAAAAACCAGGGCGGGCCGTGGACCGGACACACAGTTGGAGAAAGTAATTTATCAGGTAAGCATAAATTCTGTTTTCTCCAACATTGGTGTGTCCGGTCCACGGCGTCATCCTTACTTGTGGGAACCAATACCAAAGCTTTAGGACACGGATGAAGGGAGGGAGCAAATCAGGTCACCTAAACGGAAGGCACCACGGCTTGCAAAACCTTTCTCCCAAAAATAGCCTCCGAAGAAGCAAAAGTATCAAATTTGTAAAATTTGGCAAAAGTGTGCAGTGAAGACCAAGTCGCTGCCTTACATATCTGATCAACAGAAGCCTCGTTCTTGAAGGCCCATGTGGAAGCTACAGCCCTAGTGGAGTGAGCTGTGATTCTTTCAGGAGGCTGCCGTCCGGCAGTCTCATAAGCCAATCGGATGATGCTTTTAAGCCAAAAGGAAAGAGAGGTAGAAGTTGCTTTTTGATCTCTCCTTTTACCAGAATAGACGACAAACAGAGAAGAAGTTTGTCTGAACTCTTTTGTAGCTTCTAAGTAGAACTTTAGAGCACGGACTACATCTAAATTGTGTAGCAAACGTTCCTTCTTTGAAACTGGATTCGGACACAAAGAAGGTACAACTATCTCCTGATTAATATTTTTGTTGGAAACAACCTTTGGTAGAAAACCAGGCTTAGTACGCAGAACAACCTTATCTGAATGGAACACCAGATAGGGTGGAGTACACTGTAGAGCAGATAACTCAGAAACTCTTCTAGCAGAAGAAATAGCAACCAAAAACAAAACTTTCCAAGATAACAACTTAATATCTATGGAATGTAAAGGTTCAAACGGAACCCCTTGAAGAACTGAAAGAACTAGATTTAAACTCCAGGGAGGAGTCAAAGGTCTGTAAACAGGCTTGATCCTAACCAAAGCCTGAACAAATGCTTGAACATCTGGCACAACTGCCAGTCGTTTGTGTAGTAGGACAGATAAAGCAGAAATCTGTCCCTTTAGAGAACTCGCAGATAATCCTTTATCCAAACCTTCTTGTAGAAAGGAAAGAATCCTAGGAATCTTTATCTTATTCCATGGGAATCCCTTGGATTCACACCAGCAGATATATCTTTTCCATATTTTATGGTAAATCTTTCTAGTTACTGGTTTTCTGGCTTGAACCAGAGTATCTATCACGGAATCTGAAAACCCACGCTTTGATAGAATCAAGCGTTCAATCTCCAAGCCGTCAGCTGGAGGGAGACCAGATTTGGATGTTCGAATGGACCCTGAACAAGAAGGTCCTGTCTCAAAGGTAGCTTCCATGGTGGAACCGATGACATATTCACCAGGTCTGCATACCACGCAGGAGCTATCAAGATCACCGAGGCCCTCTCCTGTTTGATCCTGGCTACCAGCCTGGGAATGAGAGGAAACGGTGGAAACACATAAGCTAGGTTGAAGGTCCAAGGCGCTACTAGTGCATCCACTAGAGTCGCCTTGGGATCCCTGGATCTGGACCCGTAGAAAGGAACCTTGAAGTTCTGACGAGACGCCATCAGATCCATATCTGGAATGCCCCATAGTTGCGTCAACTGGGCAAAGATGGAATGTCTGACGACTCAAATAATCCGCTTCCCAGTTTTCCACACCTGGGATGTGGATCGCAGATAGGTGGCAGGAGTGATTCTCCGCCCATTGTATTATTTTGGTCACTTCTTTCATCGCTAGGGAACTCCTTGTTCCCCCCTGATGATTGAGATACGCAACAGTCGTCATGTTGTCTGATTGGAATCTTATGAATCTGGCCTTTGCTAGCTGAGGCCAAGCCCTGAGAGCATTGAATATCGCTCTTAGTTCCAGAATGTTTATCGGGAGAAGAGACTCTTCCCGAGACCACAGTCCCTGAGTTTTCAGGGATTCCCAGACCGCGCCCCAGCCCACTAGGCTGGCGTCGGTCGTGACGATGACCCACTCTGGACTGCGGAAGCTCATTCCCTAGGATAGGTGATCCTGGGTTAGCCACCAACGGAGTGAGTCTCTGGTCTTCTGATCTACTTGAATCACTGGAGACAAGTCTGTATAGTCCCCATTCTACTGTTTCAGCATGCACAGTTGTAATGGTCTTAGATGAATTCGCGCAAAAGGAACTATGTCCATTGCTGCAACCATCAAACCTACTACTTCCATGCACTGAGCTACGGAAGGACGAGGAATAGAATGAAGAACTTGACAAGCGTTTAGAAGTTTTGACTTTCTGACTTCTGTCAAGAAAATCCTCATTTCTAAGGAATCTATTATTGTTCCCAAGAAGGGAACTCTTGTCTATGGAGACAGGGAACTTTTTTCTATGTTCACCTTCCATCCGTGAGATCTGAGAAAGGCCAGAACGATGTCTGAGTGAGCCTTTGCCATTGAAAGGGACGACGCTTGTACTAGAATGTCGTCCAAGTACAGTACTACTGCAATGCCCCTTGGTCTTAGAACCGCTAGAAGGGATCCGAGTACCTTTGTGAAAATCCTTGGAGCAGTGGCTAACCCGAATGGGAGTGCCACAAACTGGTAATGTTTGTCCAGAAAGGCGAACCTTAGGAACTGATGATGTTCTTTGTGGATAGGGATATGTAGATACGCATCCTTTAGATCCATGGTAGTCATAAATTGACCTTCCTGAATTGTGGGTAGAATCGTTCGAATGGTTTCCATCTTGAACGATGGTACTCTGAGAAATTTGTTTAGGAACTTTAAATCCAGGATTGGTCTGAAAGTTCCCTCTTTTTTGGGAACTACAAACAGATTTGAGTAAAATCCCATTCCTTGTTCCGCCGTTGGAACTGGGTGTATCACCCCCATCTTTAACAGGTCTTCTACACAATGTAAGAATGCCTGTCTCTATATTTGGTTTGAAGATAAGTGAGACATGTGGAACCTTCCCCTTGGGGGTAGTTCCTTGAATTCCAGAAGATAACCCTGAGAAACTATTTCTAGCGTCCAGGGATCCTGAACATCTCTTGCCCAAGCCTGAGCAAAGAGAGAGAGTCTGCCCCCCACTAGATCCGGTCCTGGATCGGGGGCTACTCCTTCATGCTGTTTTGTTAGCAGCGGCAGGCTTCTTGGCCTGATTACCCTTGTTCCAGCCTTGCATCGGTTTCCAGGCTGGTTTGGTCTGTGAGGTATTACCCTCTTGCTTAGAGGATGCAGAATTAGAGCCCGGTCCGTTCCTGAAATTACGAAAGGAACGAAAATTAGACTTATTCTTGGCTTTGAAAGGCCTATCTTGTGGGAGGGCGTGGCCCTTTCCCCCAGTGATGTCTGAGATAATCTCTTTCAATTCTGGCCCAAAGAGAGTTTTACCCTTGAAGGGGATATTAAGCAATTTTGTCTTGGATGATACATCCGCTGACCAAGACTTTAGCCAAAGCGCTCTGTGCGCCACAATTGCAAACCCTGAATTTTTCGCCGCTAATCTAGCTATTTGCAAAGCGGCATCTAAAATAAAGGAGTTAGCCAACTTAAGTGCGTGAACTCTGTCCATAACCTCCTCATATGGAGTCTCTCTACTGAGTGACTTTTCTAGTTCCTCGAACCAGAACCACGCTGCTGTAGTGACAGGAACAATGCACGAAATGGGTTGAAGAAGGTAACCTTGCAAAAGGTATGCCGGGCTTCTCCCATTCCTTATTCACTATGTCCGCCACCCGCTTGGGTATAGGAAAAGCGTTGGGGTGCACCGGAACCTCTAGGAACTTGTCCATCTTGCATAATTTTTCTGGAATGACCAGGTTGTCACAATCATCCAGAGAAGATGTTCTAATTTAAATTTAAATGTCACAACATCAGGTTCAGCCTGTTGGGAAATTTTTCCTGAATCTGAAATTTCCCCATCTGACAAAACCTCCCTCATGGCCCCTTCAGATTGGTGTGAGGGTATGACAGAACAATTATCATCAGCGCCCTCCTGCTCTTCAGTGTTTAAAACAGAGCAATCGCGCTTTCTCTGATATGCAGGCATATTGGATAAAATATTTGCTATGGAGTTATCCATTACAGCCGTCAATTGTTGCATGGTAATAAGCATTGGCGCGCTAGAAGTACTAGGGGCCTCCTGCGTGGGCAAAACTGGTGTAGACACAGAAGGAGATGATGTAGAACCATGTCTACTCCCTTCATCTGAAGAATCATCTTGGGCAACTTCATTATCTGTGACAGTACTGTCCTTACTTTGTTTGGACGCTTTGGCACAATTATCACATAATTTAGAAGGGGGAGACACATTGACTTTCATACATATAGAACATAGCTTATCTGAAGGCACAGACATGTTAAACAGGCTTAAACTTGTCAGTAAAACACAAAAACCGTTTTAAAACAAAACCGTTACTGTCTCTTTAATTTTAAACAGAGAACACTTTATTACTGAATATGTGAAAAAATATGAAGGAATTGTTCAAAATTTACCAAAATTTCACCACAGTGTCTTAAAGCATTAAAAGTATTGTACACCAATTTTCAGAGCTTTAACCCTTAAAATAACGAAACCGGAGCCGGTTACAGTTTTAACCCCTCTACAGTCCCAGCTACAGCCTTTGCTGCGACTCTACCAAGCCCAGAGGGGAATACGATACCAAATGACGCCTTCTAGGAACTTTTCCAACTATTTTCAGGTCCTCACACATGCATCTGCATGACTTGCTCTCAAAAACAACTGCGCAGTAATGGCGCGAAAATGAGGCTCAGCCTACAACTGGGAAGGCCCTTCCTGACTGGAAAAGGTGTCTAACATAGTGCCTGACGTTAAAAAACGTTCCCCAAGTTTATAAATGTGAAAAACCAGCATAAACATGTATAAAATGCCCAAATAAAGCAATCGATTTTGCCCATAAAAGTGTCTACCAGTTTTATAGCCCATATTAAGCCCTTTATTCTGCTTGAGACTAAGAAAATGGCTTACCGGTCCCCATGAGGGGAAATGACAGCCTTCCAGCATTACACAGTCTTGTTAGAAATATGGCTAGTCATACCTTAAGCAGAAAAGTCTGCTAACTGTTTTCCCCAACTGAAGTTACTTCATCTCAACAGTCCTATGTGGAAACAGCAAAGGATTTTAGTTACTGTCTGCTAAAATCATCTTCCTCTCACAAACAGAATTCTTCATCTTTTTCTGTTTCAGAGTAAATAGTACATACCAGAACTATTTTAAAATAACAAACTCTTGATAGTAGAATAAAAAAACTACAACTAAACACCACATACTCTTAACCATCTCCGTGGAGATGTTGCCTGTGCAACGGCAAAGAGAATGACTGGGGTGGGCGGAGCCTAGGAGGGACTATATGGCCAGCTTTGCTGGGACTCTTTGCCATTTCCTGTTGGGGAAGAGATATTCCCACAAGTAAGGATGACGCCGTGGACCGGACACACCAATGTTGGAGAAAACTGTTTCTAGTCAAAATTTAAGCCAGCCATGTGGAAAAAACTAGGCCCCAATAAAGTTTTATCACCAATGCATATATAAAAACGATTAAACATGCCAGCAAACGTTTATATTGCAATATCATAAGGGTATTACCCCTGGGAGTAAGCATGATACCAGTCGTTATTAAATCACTGTATTCAGGCTTAACTTACATTAATCCGGTATCAGCAGCATTTTCTAGTGTTTTCCATCTCTAGAAAAAATTATAACTGCACATACCTGATAGCAGAATAAACTGCACGCCATTCTCTCGCTGAAGATACCACATCTGTGTAATCCCCTCAGACATATGTGAGAATAGCAATGGATCTTAGTTACAACCTGCTAAGATCATAGAAACCTCAGGCAGATTCTTCTTCTATTTACTGTCTGAGATAAAATAGCACAACTCCGGTACCATTTAAAAATAACAAACTTTTGATTGAAGAAAATAAACTAACTATATTTAACCACTCTCTCCTACAACATCCTAGCTTGTTGAAAGTTGCAAGAGAATGACTGGCTATGACAGTTAGGGGAGGAGCTATATTACAGCTCTGCTGTGGGTGTCCTCTTGCAACTTCCTGTTGGGAATGAGAATATCCCACATGTAATGGATGATCCGTTGACTGGATACACCTTACAAGAGAAACTACACCTAATCTAACCGCGGCATCCACGACCAATAGAAACCACTGTAGTGACACACCCCCATCGGGACCAATCATAATCTGTGTAGAGAGAACGCGCCCCAAGTCTCATATAGGCAGGATGTCACCGCCAACCAGCCAATGAGATTCTCACTAAACCAGCCCATAGGCCCGTCCAATCAAACAGCAATGTGGAGCCACATACCACTAATCCACCAATCCAGTTTTCCCCTCCTTGTACAGAGAGCCCAACGTAAGCTATTGTATATAGATCGGGCTATAAATATCAGAACCCATCGGTGTGAAACTCATCCTGTCACAACTAAACCGCAACAGTATGTAGAGATAAACGAACCGCAACAGTATGTAAAGATAAACTAACACAAATGTGCACCGATCAGACCACAACATCACCCGATGACAGGTTCAATATAATAACGTCAAACATTATCGCCGCATGCAAAGTGTCCAAATAGCAACAGCAATTGACATCTATGTGTGCACAAAAGTACCATCCCTCAGAGGCGTGCATATGCCAAAGATCATGTGCCAATATTTACTACTATCAGCCCCAAAAAAAACGTAATAAGTACATAGTTGTAATATATATATAATACAGTGCTGCTCAGAAACACATATCAAATATATAGAGCCACACATAAGCTACCTAACAAGTAAGTAGATCACTATAACAAGAGCTCAAACACTAAACTAATAACGGAAGTAGCTAAAGACACCCCAACTATGAACACTCAACAATAAACGATCTATAGCTCACTATGAGGCTAAATATAGCATAAGAAGCTACCCTGTTGTGAGAGGGAGAACTATACTCAAGTTCCACAAAGAATAAAACTAATATTATCCAGACCTATAATCAGACCTCTCACGTCACAATCTATATCCTAGAAAATAAAGTTTTATTTATATAAGGTTATGTTCCGTGTTTGTACTTCTATTTTTAGTTCTTTGCATTACCCAGTGACACTGGGTGGACCCAGAATGTGGAGTTTATTTTATCTGTATGTTTATTGTGTTTATTTTATTTCACATTGTCACACTATTTTATCACTATAAACACTTTTACCTTTAGCCTATAAGGCGGGCTTTTACAGTATCACAGACCTATCAGAAGTCTGGTTTCTTCTGTCCTCACACTTTCATCTGTCTCATTGGTTCAACAATTGGGGGAGGGTTTCACTAGCCTTTATTAGGCTGCCATTTTTATTTGTTGTTTGTCTGAGGAAGGGACTGTGTGTTGTCCCGAAACGTCACAGAATAAAGCGTGTTGTCACTGATGACTGAAGCCCAGCGAGTGCCTATTTGATCCTTGAAATTATCCATTATACACATAGCACCCTGGCAGTTGTATATAGATGGTGAGAGTGCACACACCAACCAACAACATACATTTATTACGACTTGTGTAAGTGCACCCACATAGGGGTTGTCTTGGAGATCCTTCCCCTTTTCCTTTGTATAAAGATGATCTCCACTGATACAACTATGAGTGATGTACCCATCATCACACAGGAGGATAGAAATGAGGACATCTTCACTTTTACGGATGAGGATGCTGAGAATATTCGATTTGGGTCTATAGAGAAACAACAAGTTGAGGAGTCCTATCAGTCCCTGTATAACAACTTAATAAAATTAAAACAGAGAGAGATCGATCTGAATCTACACGGCACATACTTGTCTGACTATCACAAACGCCGAATGATCCCGAGAGGTTTCAGAATAAGAAATGTGCCTACTATTGGACGAGCCAATACAGAATTTTGCATCAATTGGAGCAAAATTCTCAACAAATGTTCTTTCGCCCTCATGCTTCTGGTTATCAGAGAAGTTGGACGACTCCTCAAAGAGGTGAAGACTGAAATTACCATATATGAAGCTGAAAAATTGCCTAATCTGAGATTGGACACAGATACTGATTGGATAAGCAAATTGGATATTCAAGTCAAGACTTATAAACAAGAACTGATAGCATTCAAGAACAGGAAATTACAGACTGTGAACCAGGACTATTCCTACAAAACCATTTACAGATGGATGATGACACCAGATGATAGATGGGCGATACGCCCACGACGGGAAAGAAGATTTACAAAGAAGAACATGACAACAATTGATTCCAGTTCTGGGGACAGCTCCGACCCAGATAACAGCCAGGGTGCTATGGAAGGCACCTCTAGTGGTGTGACCACACGGTCCCGTGGTGGTAGAGGATACCAACAATGGGACAATTCTAGGAATGTGGCATCCTTACCTCCTAGTTCGGGTAATCGTTTTTTAGGCCCGAGGCAGAGGCCGCACACGAGGAGGGGGGGGCACCGTCCACCGCCCTCCAACACAGAGGCAGCCCCAAATATAGTCTTTAATATCAACAGCCGGATACTTAATAAAACAGAGACTGACCTTTTGAATAAAGGCTTATCATTCGTACCGGCCACTAGGAAAGCCGAATTTGACCTCTTCATAGATATCCAGAAATTTGGGCGAAACTTAAGGCTAAAAGAACACTTTGGGACCACCAGTGATGACATTGATAAATTAAAGCCCAGAGGACGTTTTGATCCACTGTCTAACAATCCAACGATCCACACGCTTGTCAACTATCTGACTGAACAAATATCAAAGCCATCTGGAAAACGGTGGACAGACAATTTGACTAGAGCAGAGAGAGAGGTGCTAAAATCCCTTCAACAAGACTACTCTATCGTGATACGCCCCGCCGACAAGGGCGGTGGGATTGTGGTCATGAATACCTCTGACTATAAGGCGGAGATCATGAGACAATTATCCGACACAAATACATATCATCCTCTACCGTGTGACCCCACAGTGCGACTAAAAAAGAAGATTGATGTCACCTTGGAGCGCTGGCTGAAGGAAGGTCTTATTACACAAAACCATTATGGTTTCCTTAAAAGGGACTTCCCAGTGGTCCCTATATTGTACACACTGCCCAAAATACATAAGGACACACAGAATCCGCCGGGTAGGCCCATTGTGTCGGCAAGGGGCTCCCTACTTCAGCCATTGGCAGAATTTGTAGACTCCTTTCTGCAACCTTGGGTGAAACAACAGAAATCGTACATACGAGATCCTTCAGACTTTATGGCCCACATATTACAGCTCACTGAGATAAAATCATCAGATATTCTAGCCACACTTGACGTTTCAAGTTTATATATACGGTTATCCCACAGTCCTCAGGCATAGCAGCAGTGGACAATTGTCTCAGATGCATTCCATACATTGGTCCTCCAGAGGAGGTTCTCATTGAGCTTTTGGACATTTGTCTTTCGGAAAATTATTTCCGATTTGATAAGATCTATTATTTACAAATTTCGGGAACGGCGATGGGGTCAAATGTGGCCCCATCGCTAGCCAACCTTTTTATGGCTGAGTATGAGCTGAACTCCATGAAAGTGTTTGAGAAACAAGAGATCAAGTATTATTGTCGATATATCGACGATCTGTTTCTGATTTGGAAAGACAGTTTAGAGTCACTCAATTTGTGGATCAACACACTTAACGAAATGAACAGCACCATCAGATTCAGCTCCACTATCAGTTTTGATAAGGTGGACTATCTTGATGTGAGAGTCTACAAGTCTGGCACGGGATTGGGAACCACGCTGTACAAAAAAGATACGGATCGAAATTCCATCCTACATGCTAATAGCTGTCATCAGCCTAATTTGATTAGGAACATTCCTAAAGCTCAGTATCAACGTGTGATCCGGAATAATACAGATGAAGATAAATGCGCAATCCAACTGGAGGAAATGACACATCGCTTTAAGGATAGAGGATACAATCGCAAAGTTCTTACTGAGATGTTGACATTAGCCAATACTAATGAATCCAGTGGAACACCAGAACAGATGCAGACACAACAGATGACATTTGTGACCACATACACACCTGATAAAAACCTGATTGTGAAAACCCTGAAAGATGAGTGGAAACTATTAGAGGCTGATCACACGTTGCCTTTTAAGAAATGGTACGCACCACGGATTGGTTACAGAAGGGGTCTTAGCCTACGAGATTTATTGATGAGAACGGACCTAACCGACAATATACAGAAGACTTGGCTTGGGAGGAAAACGGGATGCTACAGATGTCTTGGATGTGTAACTTGCAACGCAATGATTACTGGTACACAATTTCAGCATCCTGAACGGAGGAAGAGATACAGAATTAAATATGCCCTGACCTGCACAACCACGCATATTATATATCTACTGAACTGTCCATGTGGCAAGTTTTACACTGGCAAGACCACAGACGATGCCAGAACGAGGATGGCCAATCACTGGTACAGCATTAGGACTGCTATCAATAATGGAAAATCAGATCAACCCGTGGCACGCCACTTTATGGAGTCCGGACATTCTGTCACTGATATGAGATTTAGGATTATTGACCATGTTCCGAAATTAAGAAGAGGAGGTGACAGAGCAACTATCCTTTTGAAGAAAGAGGCAAGATGGATCTATGAACTTGGAACCACACAACCAAGAGGCCTCAATGTCCACACTGGCTGGCAATGTTATGTTTAATTTAATTCAGTTTATGAGAGAATCCATCTGAATTGACTTATGAGCGTATCCAGCTGAATTATCTTACAATGAGGGTCCATGATTTAATTGCTATGAGATGCCCTATGGTTTTTTAGTACTAGTTTTTGGGTACTAACGTTTTGGCAATTTTTGACAAGTTTTTGGCAACTGTCTGCAATTTTTGGTAATTTTTTTAATTTTTGATTTGTATATGTTTTTCTGACTTTTTTCCTTGAAATATATTTTTTGAGTTTTTTTCTTAAAGTAGTTTTGACATTCTGTATTTATTCTTGACATACCAGCTGTTTTTGACATTATTTTGATATACAATTTTTGTCATTTCAATGCAACATTTCTTTATTTTATCTATAATTGTTTTTCTTTACATAGATATGACAACTTATACACTGTTGCTTTTAAGTTTTTTTAGATTCTTCACATTTTTGGGTCCACCGTCAATTTGGGTGTATTGTTTTATTACCTGCCATTTGAGTTGGACAGGTCTTGTGATCAATAGGTTCGAATGAACTTTCCCTATTCACCTTTGGAGGTTCACCCTTTGTTTGCAACTTTATTTTCTAGGATATAGATTGTGACGTGAGAGGTCTGATTATAGGTCTGGATAATATTAGTTTTATTCTTTGTGGAACTTGAGTAAAGTTCTCCCTCTCACAACAGGGTAGCTTCTTATGCTATATTTAGCCTCATAGTGAGCTATAGATCGTTTATTGTTGAGTGTTCATAGTTGGGGTGTCTTTAGCTACTTCCGTTATTAGTTTAGTGTTTGAGCTCTTGTTATAGTGATCTACTTACTTGTTAGGTAGCTTATGTGTGGCTCTATATAGTTGATATGTGTTTCTGAGCAGCACTGTATTATATATATATTACAACTATGTACTTATTACGTTTTTTTGGGGGCTGATAGTAGTAAATATTGGCACATGATCTTTGGCATATGCACGCCTCTGAGGGATGGTACTTTTGTGCACACATAGATGTCAATTGCTGTTGCTATTTGGACACTTTGCATGCAGCGATAATGTTTGACGTTATTATATTGAACCTGTCATCGGGTGATGTTGTGGTCTGATCGGTGCACATTTGTGTTTGTTTATCTTTACATACTGTTGCGGTTCGTTTATCTCTACATACTGTTGCGGTTTAGTTGTGACAGGATGAGTTTCACACCGATGGGTTCTGATATTTATAGCCCGAGCTATATAGAATAGCTTACGTTGGGCTCTCTGTACAAGGAGGGGAAAACTGGATTGGTGGATTAGTGGTATGTGGCTCCACATTGCTGTTTGATTGGATGGGCCTATGGGCTGGTTTAGTGAGAATCTCATTGGATGGTTGGCGGTGACATCCTGCCTATGTGAGACTTGGGGCGCGTTCTCTCTACACAGATTATGATTGGTCCCGATGGGGGTGTGTCACTACAGTGGTTTCTATTGGTCGTGGATGCCGCGGTTAGATTAGGTGTAGTTTTGTTTACATATGGTAGTATTTGATTTGATCACGCTAATATGTCACGATCGGATAAACTTGTTAAATCACATATTATTTATGATTTGGGAAGGTTATTTCATTTTTGCGATGGGGGCTGATGATGTTAGTTTTAGACACTGACAATACAGTGCTATAGGCTATAGCCACACAAAGGGGGCTGGACTATGAACTGGTGTTAGGTTGGCTCTTTTGGATTGGTTACCAGTTTATGGATTATGTATACACGGATCTGATTGGCCAATAAGGTTTATTAAGGTTATGTTCCGTGTTTGTACTTCTATTTTTAGTTCTTTGCATTACCCAGTGACACTGGGTGGACCCAGAATGTGGAGTTTATTTTATCTGCATGTTTATTGTGTTTATTTTATTTCACATTGTCACACTATTTTATCACTATAAACACTTTTACCTTTAGCCTATAAGGCGGGCTTTTACAGTATCACAGACCTATCAGAAGTCTGGTTTCTTCTGTCCTCACACTTTCATCTGTCTCATTGGTTCAACAATTGGGGGAGGGTTTCACTAGCCTTTATTAGGCTGCCATTTTTATTTGTTGTTTGTCTGAGGAAGGGACTGTGTGTTGTCCCGAAACGTCACAGAATAAAGCGTGTTGTCACTGATGACTGAAGCCCAGCGAGTGCTTATTTGATCTTTGAAATTATATACACACACACATATATATATATATATATATATATATACCCAGAGGCAGAACTTTTCTTCACTTTCTGCAATGAGATTTTTTTTAGTGAAAACATTTTTCTGCAGGTTTTTAAATAAAATTTAATTTTAAGTTAGGCAGTTACACTAAGGCACCAGTTCAATTGCAATGTGTTGGTTAACTGAAGAATAAAGCCATTTTTTAATAATTTATAACATAATGCAGTAGTTAAAAATTGCATTGCAAATTAGCTGCATACAAAAAAAGAAATTGTAAAATGTTTCTTGAATAAATTTTGTTTTCTTTTCTCTTGGTCTAACATAGAAACGTAGTAATAAAAGATTCAATACTCATATGGTTGTCTTACGGCTTTGCAGACTGGAAAAGGCTAGGGGGCGGGTTTGGAAAAATCTCTTAGAGCAAGTCAACAATAAAATGCACTGCTGCTTTGCAGTGCTACTGGATATTAGACTGTTCACTTCAAACAGCATTTAGCTCAGGATGCACTGTGATAAGGAAAACTTACACAGTGCAGCCAGAGCACAGCTCTGTTTAAAGAGAACTGTCTAATGTAGAGCAGCACTACAAAGTTAAGGTGCTAAAAGTTCCTGAATGTGTCCTGTTCTTTCTGCAGACATGCTGCATTTTCTGCAATGACATCTCAGATCACAGTATGTTCTGCCTAGGGGTATGGGTATATATATATATATATATATATATATACACATACACATATATACATATATATACACACACACACACATATATATATATATATATATATATATATATACACACACACACACACATATATATATATATATATATATATATACATACACACACACACACACACATATATATATATATATATATATATATACACACACACACACACATATATATATATACACATATACATATATATATATATATTAATTATTTTGAAAGAAAGACATTTTTAGGAATCTCCTTTTGGTGAAATATTTGATAAAAAAATGTATACTGTCATGTAATGTAAATTACTGTCAACCTCATTCAAAAATGAAAAATAAAGGAACGATTATAAATAAACAAAGTCTACAAAAATATATATGTAAATATTACCCTGGGTAAAAGAGTGCTTTTATAAGTACTTTTCTAAGTGTTCGTGATAAAAGATGGATGGAAAGCGCTAACTTTCACAGCGATCTCAATGCAGTGACAGCCTATGTAAAAAAAAAAATGGTGACCGTTATGGGCTGTAAAAGCTTAGAGACAAGCTTTTTAAAATCAGGTTATATGAATATATATTAGAGCTGCAACAACTAATCGTCATAATCGATAATAATCGATTATGAAAATAGTTGTCAACGAATCTCATAATCGATTAGTTGGTTTGCAATTAGTTGTTCTGTGCACAACACCAGCTGCTTCATTCCAATGAACTCCTGCATATGGTATTGTGTTTTATGGTTATGTCCTTAGCCTAAAGGACGTCTACTTTTCACTTTTTCAGGACAGTATACATTTACAACTACCCCTGGCTTATGGGCAACCCAGATATAATAGTCATCATTTGGATTGTTTATATTAAATCTGGTGATTTGGAACTATGCTTTTCATGATATAGTGCCAAGCTTGTTGTTTACATCTTGCCCCTAGATTGATGGGAGTTATTTAAATTGATGTGCACTATTATCTGTTTGCACAATTATTAGTGTATTGCTTGCTATTGCTGATTATATGTACTGTATAAATAAATGTGTAAGGCTTTGTCCTGTTATTGATATACAGTCCTTAGCGCTTTTGATTTTGTTTTTTATATTTTTAATAAATTGTGATAATATGTACCAGATTCAACCTTTATAAAGTATATATTCGTTATTTTTAGAGCGGACTAGATATTTCCCCTAACCTTATAGCTGGTTATTTACCATTGCATATAGATATTCAAGATATTTTTATGTTAGAATGAAGTCAAGGGTTACTTTATTGAGAGGCCCCATGCCAAGGTAGAAAACACTTAGCATTGGTGAAGAGCTAACAAAGATAAATATCCCACTTTGGTGAAATTGGCAAAACCCTTCTTATACACCTCAACAGCCTTTTCTCTGCTGCAGGAAATATAGCTGCAAACAGAGAACCAGCCTTAGCCAGAAGCATGTGGACATGTTGAGATTTTTGCATTTCAATGCAAAGTTTCTGAAAGAGTGAACAACAGAATGTTATTAACAGTGATAGTCTAACTCTTTCTAGTTCTACCTCTTTTCAAACAGTTTGTGGTTTTGTTTTGTTTGATTATAAAACTGTGCTCTGCTGCTTAAAAATTGAAGAAACAGTTGTGTTAATGTAAAGTTTTAGTCTGAAGTTTATATTTGTAACACTCATTATGTGGATTTTATTTAAAACATAGAAAACTATTATTGATTCTCTTTTTATCCGATTAGTCGATTAATCGAAAAAATAATCGGCCGATTAATCGATTATGAAAATAATCGTTAGCTGCAGCCCTAATATATATATTACCAATAAATGATAATTAAAAAAAAATATATATTGGCACTTGTATTTTGATGATTAAAAAAAAACATAAAGCCGCTAGCTGTTAGAAAATGTAGCGGCGCCGGCAAGCTGATGAAAAAAAACCTGAGGGAAAAAAAGTTGAAGTAAAACAGGAAGGAACTGAATACAACACGCACGCAAGTAATGCTCATGCATAACAGCATTCATGATCGTATATGAATACGATCAAAGACATTGGCTAAAGCAAAAAAAAAAAAAAAAAAAAGGGCAGTGGAAAGGAAGGAATTATAAAAATTATATATTGAAGAACGTAGAAATAATTTTTAAATAAAATAAATTATAAAGAATAATTTTTTACATAATTTGAAAAACGAAAAAAAAAAAAAGCTACTGGAATATCCCTTTAAGTGATGTGATGCAATAATGCAGGGATAGTAACAGTGTGTTTTGCGCATGCGTTACACCAGTCTTATATTTGAAAACTCTTTGAGGTACTGGGTAATAAGTTGAAAAGTGTTTTCTGGGTTTTATCAAGTCATTTATAAAGGGACATTCAGGTCAAAATTAAACTTTCATGACTAAGAAAGAGCATGCAATTTTAAACAATTTTCCAATTTACTTTGATTAACAAAATGTGTACAGTCTTTTTATATTTAAATTTTTTGAGTCTCCAGCTCCTACTGAGCATGTGCATGAATTCACAGAATATATGCATTTGTGATTGGCCGATGGCTATCACATGATACAGGGACAGAGGAAATAGACATAACTGAAATTTGTCAGAAAAAAAAAAAATCTACTCATTTGAAGTTCAGATGAAGTGTTATTGTATTGTCTTTTTATCATGCATTTGTTGATTTTGCAAATGTAGTTTATTTACTGGTCGTAAAATGCCCCTGAAAATGTGTTAAGTAACCAGAATTTGGATTGTGATCAGTAAAACAATACTGCAAAGAGTTAAAGGGACAGTATACACCAATTTTCATATAACTGCATGTAATAGATACTACTATAAAATAAGATGCACACATACTGATATAAAAATCCAGTAAAAACCTGTTTAAAAACTTACTTAGAAGCTCTCAGCTTAGCTCTGTTGAAAAAGGTAGCTGGAAAGTCCACTGCAAGTGGGAAATAAGACACCCTCCCCCTTCTTTTGAATATGAAAAGACCATTTACACAAAAAGGAGCAAGCTGAAGTAGCCATCTGACGGTATTCTCCTAAAACTTTGGGGCTTGGTTAGAAGTCTGAAAATCAGAGCATTGTTATTTAAAAATAAGCAAAACTATACATAAAAAAAAACAAAAAACTTCATGGGCTATATAAATAGATCATCTGCAAAACATTTATACCAAGAAAAAATTAGTGTATTATGTCCCTTTAAAGGGACAGTAAAGGTTCAGAATGTTGTTATATAATTCTGCACACAGTGCAGCATTATATAACATTATTTAAGTGGTAACTTCAAAAATATAAAAGTATTTTCAGAATTTTCAATGAACGTTGATCTACCAGGATCTACCGAGCAGGTCTTTAATATCCAAAGCACTTCACGAGCTTGCTGGTTAGTCACAGGACGCCTGGTCGCGCTATTGGAATAAATGTAACTCTCTCCCGCTCTGGTCTAGTAGCGGGAGCGAGCTACATTTATTCCAATGGCGCGACCGGGCGTGCTGTGACTAACCAACAAGCCCGTGAAGAACTTTGGATATTCAAGACCCACTCAGTAGATTTTGGAGCAGAGTCAAACGTTCACTGAAAATACTTTAACGTTTTGGAAGTTACCGCTTAAATAATATTATATAATTTTGCACTGTGTGCAGAATTATATATCATTCTGAACCTTTACTGCCTGCCCCTTTAAGTATAAGGCCATTGTCACCCAACATTAAAAATGTTCTATCAATACAAAATAGCTGTGATTGTATCTACGTTGAAAAGGGCTCATTTGCAGCTGTTAACATGAAGATAATTATTAGAGAGAAACCAATGGCACTACTTATAGGTGAAAATAAACGTTCCCATATATAATTTTTTACTGGATTAGTAATTATTCATTAGGGGTAGGTGCTTGTACTGATAAACATTGAGGAATAGATCAGTAAAGAACTGAAGCACAAAGTACAAATATAGCACTCACAACGTTTAGTATGCATATGATTTGTGTATTATGCAAGAAAACACAAAGAAGAAATAAAATAAAACTTAATTTTTATTATAAATATTAAGAACAGAGGGTATAGAACATACTTAAAAATACAACTTGCTAACTATATGTGTGAAGAGAGGACCTGAATAATCAAAGGTGGATTATTACCCACTAGTCTAATGTAGGTCACAATCTGAAATGGATCAAAGGAATACAGGAGGTAAATGGCCTAGGAGGTATAGTCTTGCGGTAAGTATCACTGTATATTGTAGATAATACTAATTTAAATATAGGCATATATAAACGGTATAGGTGGTCCAACAGAAAGAGAGGATTATTCCTGTTGTGCTGTTCATGCATACAAGTATGTCGTATTAGAATAATGAATCACGATAGTGATTATACCTTTTAATACCTTTAGTGTATCTCCAAGAATTAAGGAGATAGATCTGTGAGAACCATGGGTATATTACCTAAGTGTAAAAAAGTATATTAATCAGGGTTTTCAATTGATACCTGATGGAGTCGAATACTTTAGATACCGTTAGTAATGGTATAATAGAAAGTGTACCTATTAGTACCACTTGTGTATTTTTATCGAAGTGGGATATACCTAAATACCTAGAGTATGTCCCTGATTAGAGGAGAATATATCTTAGAGTATCGTTAGTATAGCCTTTTATGAAGGAAGTATATTTTGGAGTATCACATATGTGTCTCCAAGTAAAGTAAATATACCTATTAATACCGTTGATGTATCCCCAAATCAGGGTTGATGTACCTTGTAATACCGTTTATGTGGCTTGAAGATTGTAGGGAGATATCCCTTATGATGCATCCACAGAGTGGAAAGCAAGATCTCGAATATCATGTGTCTGTCACAAAAGTGAGCAAAAATACAGGTATACCTCACTTTACAGCGCTTCACTTTACAGCGCTTCGCTAATACAGCGCTTTGTGGAGCTGAAGTTCAACCTCCAAGGATTTTAAAACAGTGCTGTAATCTTCGTGATATTGCAAGAAAAGTGACTGCCACCATTTTATTATGCTTAGTTCACTCTGTCTACAGCATTACAGTGCAATCTGTGTCTCAGTGCTATACTCTGGCAAATTGTACTACAGTGATTGTCACTATTTTACAGGTACAGTATTTATTGAATACTGTGCTGTGCGAGTGTTAAACTAAACTTAGCGCTATTGTACACCTAATATAAGTTAGTTAAAACATGTTTTTAAACACACTGGCAAGTGAAAAGAAAGCCAAAACTGCCTTGTTTCACTTTAAGGCGGTTTTCACTTTACAGCGGAGCTCCGGTCCCTAACCCGCTGTATGAGCGGGGTATACCTGTATACCTTTAAATACCGTTGGAAGTCATGAGTGCCGTTTAAACAGCCTCAAAATAGAAAAAAGGTATATATATACTTATTGATATCGCTGAGAATTGTATACCTGTTAATACCGTTAGTTCAAATATACCTTTTAATACCTTGAGAATACCTTTTAATACAGTATCCCCAAAATTGGGGGAGGTATACCTTTTAATACCGTTTATGTGGTTTAGAGATTTTAGGGAAATATCCCTTGTAATGCCATAAATATGTCTCTGAATTAAAAGAGGTATAACTAGTAATATCTTCGATGTATCCCCAGAGTGGGGAGATGGATCTCAAATATAATTTATATATCCCCAAAATGAGGGAGAGTATACTTTGGCATGAATGGCAAGAAACAACTATATACCTTTTAATATCATAGGTTCATATATACCTTTTAATACCTTATAAATATCTTTTGATGCCATAGAATGCAAAAATTACCTTTTAATACCACTCTGGGGATACATCGAAGATATTACTAGTTATACCTCTTTTAATTCAGAGACATATTTATGGCATTACAAGGGATATTTCCCTAAAATCTCTAAACCACATAAACGGTATTAAAAGGTATATCTCCCCCAATTTTGGGGATACGGTATTAAAAGGTATTCTCATGGTATATTTGAACTAACAGTATTACCAGGTATACAATTCTCAGCGATATCAATAAGTATATATATATATATATATATACCTTTTTTCTATTTTGAGGCTGTTTAAACGTCACTCATGACTTCCAACGTTATTTAAAGATATATTTTTGCTCACTTTCGTGACAGACACGATATTCGAGATCTTGCTCTCCACTCTGTGGATACACCTATGATATTATCTGTTACACCTTCTCAATTCAGAGATATATTTACAGCATCATAAGGGATATCTCCCTAGAATCTTCAAGCCACATAAACATTACAAGGTACATCAACCCTGATTTGGGGATACATCAACGGTATTAATAGCTATATTTCCTTTACTTGGAGACACATATGTGATACTCCAAAATATACTTCCTTCATAAAAGGCTATACTAACGATACTCTAAGATATATTCTCCTCTAATCAGGGACATACTCTAGGTATTTAGGTATATCCCACTTCGGTAAAAATACACAAGTGGTACTAATAGGTACACTTTCTATTATACCATTACTAACGGTATCTAAAGTATTCGACTCCATCAGGTATCAATTGAAAACCCTGATTAATATACTTTTTTTACACTTAGGTAATATACCCATGGTTCTCACAGATCTATCTCCTTAATTCTTGGAGATACACTAAAGGTATTAAAAGGTATAATCACTATCGTGAATCATTATTCTAATATGACATACTTGTATGCATGAACAGCACAACAGGAATAATCCTCTCTTTCTGTTGGACCACCTATACCGTTTATATATGCCTATATTTAAATTAGTATTATCTACAATATACAGTGATACTTACCGCAAGACTATACCTCCTAGGCCATTTACCTCCTGTATTCCTTTCATCCATTTCAGATTGTGACCTACATTAGACTAGTGGGTAATAATCCACCTTTGATTATTCAGGTCCTCTCTTCAAGCATATAGTTAGCAAGTTATATTTTTTAAGTATGTTCTATACCCTCTGTTCTTAATATTTATAATAAAAGTTAAGTTTTATTTTATTTCTTCTTTGTGTTTTCTTGCATAATACACAAATCATATGCATACTAAACGTTGTGAGTGCTATATTTGTACTTTGTGCTTCAGTTCTTTACTGATCTATTCCTCAACATGAAGATAATTATCAACTCCTATATTAACTATTAACATATTAGGGTTTATATTGCTATTTTACATGCTTTTCAACATTTCGGCTATTGTTTGGTGCATCCGCAAACACGTTTTTTCTAATTCCCAGTCTATACCGTATTTGATATTATGAAATATTTCAATATTATATTAAAGGGACACTGAACCCAAAATTTTTCTTTTGTAATTCAGAAAGAGCATGCAATTTTAAGCAACTTTCTAATTTACTCCTATTATCAATTTTTCTTCGTTCTCTTGCTATCATTGTTTGAAAAAGAAGGCATCTAAGATTTTTTTTGGTGTCAGTACTCTGGACAGCACTTTTTTTTGGTGGATGAATTTATCCACCAATCAGCAAGGAAAACCCAGGTTGTTCACCAAAAATGGTCCGGAATCTAAACTTACATTCTTGCATTTCAAATAAAGATACCAAGAGAATGAAGAAAATTTGATAATAAGAGTAAATTAGAAAGTTGCTTAAAATTTCATGCTTAATCTGAATCACGAACGAAAATTTTTGGGTACAGTGTCCCTTTAACTAATTTGTACTTTTTTCCCTTTCTGTGAGAAAGCCATCACTATTTTTATTTTCTATGGACTGCATATCTGTTTCTGTGGAGTTAAAGTGAAGGTAAACTTTGATGAATCAGTGCCCTGTTTTTAAAAATATTATTAAAAACAGGGCACTTTCATTCATCAAAGTTTACATTTCACTGTTTTTGTAAAAAGACTTACCTTTTATTCTGGAAGCAGCCCCAGTGCTTCCCTCGCCTGTTGCAAGTCTCTTTATACATCACCAATGACGAATCCGGCTTCCTTCAATCACGGCGTGGCCTCAGGCAATGTTTGCTCTGGGGTGGGGAAGCCGTGATTGGAGGAAGCCGGATTCGTCATTGGTGACATATGAAGAGACTTGCGACGGCCGGGGGAAGCGCCCGAGCGGCTTCCAGAATAAAAGGTAAGTATTTTTACAAAAACGGTGAAATGTTAACTTTGATGAATGAAAGTGCCCCTGTTTTTAATAGTATTTCTAAAAACAGGGCACTGAGTCATCAAAGTTTACCTTCACTTTAAATGGGAACTGTCACTTTTGAGGACTTTTCCAGTTTTCTGCTGCATCTCCAACAAATCTGTGGCCATTGTGAAAAAAATATTGAAACACGTTTAAAATATTTCAGACACTGAATGAAAAATGATTTTTATAAACAAAATTAACCACTGTTGTGTTAAAGTTACATAAATATGCAATTTACAAATAAGCAATCAATTAGATTAAAGGGTCACTGTAGTCAGACATGCTCTGAAGTTTATTACAATTCCTGCACAGTCTGAGTTACATTTACATTGGCAACAAACTACAGTGAGGCCCCGGTTTACGCACGACTCGGTATACGAAATTTCGGTTTACGAAATCGAAATTTGAAGAAAATTTGACTCGGTTTACGATTTTTTTTCGCAATACGAAACAAAATGCCGGTTTGCCCCCCTCGGTTTACGAATATTTTTCGCAATACGAAACCAGTGGCCCCTGTGCCCCCTGCATACTCAAGTATGATTGAATTACTGAAGTTTGGGTACCAGTGTGGAGGTGTTGGAGAGGTTTTGGAGCCATTTTGCAGCAAGTTGTTGAGCCTTTTGGAGCCATTTGCAGCAAGTTGTTAAGCCTTTTGGAGCCATTTGCAGCAAGTTGTGGATCCTTTTGGAGACATTGGAGCCATTTGCAGCAAGTTGTTAAGCCTTTTGGAGCATTTTTTGGACACTTTATTTGAATTTTTTCGGACCTCCGGAACGCATTAATTGATTTTCAATGCATTCCTATGGGAAACCGTGTTTCGGTTTACGAATTTTTCGCAATACGAAACGACTCGGAGAACGAATTAAATTCGTAAACCGAGGCCTCACTGTAGTCTGTGCACCGAGGGCAGCTGAAACTTACATTACTTACACTGCTCCTTGACAATTTGTCTAAGTTGCCTAAACTAACTTTACCTTACAGGTTGCCTTACATCTGCTAAAGTAAGAGAGAAAACTGCTGCTTTCTATGGTGTACACTGATATACTGTGCACAGCTAGTACTGAGTGCCAAAGCCATTGGTGCCTGATAGCTAACTAGGTGGCTCTATACATGTAATACAGCTGACTAGGGAGTGTAGGAAAAGCTGTGTGAAGAAACAATACTAATGTATCACACTGCTTAAAACAGTAAATGACAAAAAAACACTATATATTGGAAAACTATTATTTAAATCATTATTTTTTTTTAATATTTTACTTTGTAAAACAACCATTCTGAATAACACATCACGTTATCAATCGCATCATATACGTAACACACATTTTGGACCTAATGCACGCAAAAACCTGTACATCAAAGAATCAGTTACCGCGTATGCACCACTCGCACCGAATAGTATACTACGATAGCTTTACAGAAATAAAACAATACGCATGCGCACAACGTTTCCGATGTTTTCGGTATGTATGGGCGAGATTTCAGTTTTTCTACCGAGCAAGCGCGAGATTGAGCCTTAGCACTGCACATGCGCAATGAAAATGGGAGCTGTATCTAAAATATAGGAGATTAATGTGTTTTTATTAAGGGATTAAGCCCCCAGAACGGGGCGCTATTAATAATGCAGATGGAGTCGCAGCTACAGAGCATATTTGAGGAGGTGGTGGTAAGAATCAGATGGTGGAATGGTCAAATAGCGATATATAACTAGGATGCACCTTGTTAAATGTGTATGAGTAGTATCATAATAACAGACATGTGTATCTTTATATCTAATTGATTAAACTGTAAGTGTAGGTGTGAGAAAACATATGACTTTGGGCAATTTAAGGACAATAGGTTCCAATGAAATTGCTAAAATGTTGATTTTACTTAATATGGTTCATAATACTGTATATGTTTTTAGGGTTACCAGTTACTTGCACGACATTCCATTCTTTAGCTGCCTCTGGATTTAAATGTACAATACATGTTATAAATGGTATCTTTTCACTGAGTGGTGTAAATAAAAATTGCAAAAAAAATAATAAGCTTTTATAAGCATTTTACATGGTCTCACTATCTGTAAAAACGTAATGTTCCCTATATGTCATAATTGTGTTTTATAGCATGTTTATATTTACATTAATTGTTTTTTGTTTTGTTTTTTTACTTTCTGTCTGTAGAAAACCGAGGTAATTGAGGAAGCCTTTGCTGGGTATGTCCAATGTTGCCTTTATGTAAATCCACTCATGCTGCTTTTCTATGTAATGCTTTTTCATGTAAAGTGTTGTTTTTAATCTTATTGTTGTTTTTTTATTATTATTTGCAGTATGTTTATGGACACACCGGAGGATGAAAGAACAAAGCTGATCAGTTGTCTTAGTGCCTTCAGACAGTACTGGAGTGTTCTTCCTCAGGTAGATGATAGAAATATGATAGACACTCGAGCAACATTTTTCTGTATATGTTCAAAATAATTTTTCTGTAGTACATTACTTTTGTCTAATACTCACATTCAGCAGTTGCTTAATTCTTGCTGCTCCCACCTTGAAACTATATTTACCTTTTGCCACTTCCTTTCACAATACACAACTAAGGGCAAGATTACAAGTCGCGCTGCAAATCAGTTATGAAAGCACAGCGCACGTTATGGCTTTTTCGCATTTGGGGTTTAACAGCTATTACAAGTTGCAAAATAACTTATTTTCGTAACTGAATATGTTCTATTTATTTCTAAATACATATTTATATATGTGATGATTTTTGGACTGATATCTATTTATAGCGAAATATGAATATATATATATATATATATCAAGATATTTCGAGATCTATATGTGAATATCTCTTTGAAAATCCCTCTGGGATATTGTTTAATGTGCATAAGATTGTAATGTGTAATATTTTCATTATCTCCATAGTTGAACATATCTCTATAAATATAAATCCATGTCTCTCTATGTATGTGTATGTTGCAATCTGAAGTACATAGATACTGGGCTAGATCTTCTTCTTTTTTATTATATAGTATAGGGCAGGTTTGACCATATTTTTTTTTTTTTAAATTACATTGTTCAAAATGTAATGGATTTGCAAGAAATGCTTTAGTATGTATATATGTATGTATGTATATGTATATACAGTGGATATAAAAAGTCTACACACCCCTGTTAAATTGTCAATTTTCTGTGATGTAAAAAAATGAGACAAAGATAAATCATTTCAGAACTTTTTCCACGTTTAATGTGACCTATAGACTGTACAACTCAATTGAAAAACAAACTGAAATCTTTTAGGTGGAGGGAAGAAAACAAAAAACCCCTAAAATAATATGGTTGCATAAGTGTGCACACCCTCTTATAACTGGGGATGTAGCTGTGTTCAGAATTAAGCAATCACATTTAAAATCATGTTAAATAGGAGTCAGCATACACCTGCCATCATTTAAAGTGCCTCTGATTAACCCCAAATAAAGTTCAGCTGCTCTAGTTGGTCTTTCCTGAAATGTTCTTAGTTGCATCCCACAGCAAAAGCCGTGGTCCACAGAGAGCTTCCAAAGCATCAGAGGGATCTCATTGTTAAAAGGTATCAGTCAGGAGAAGGGTACAAAAGAATTTCCAAGGCATTAGATATACCATGGAACACAGTGAAGACAGTCATCATCAAGTGGAGAAAATATGGCACAAGAGTGACATTACCAAGAACTGGACGTCCCTCCAAAATTGATGAAAAGACGAGAAGAAAACTGGTCTGGGAGGCTACCAAGCGGCCTACAACAACATTAAAGGAGCTGCAGGAATATCTGGCAAGTACTGACTGTGTGGTATTTGTGACAACAATGCAAAATAATGGTCAGAAAGGTGCGCCAATTGATGGCAAGGTCCGATAGAATTTGAGTGTGAATAATGTAATAGTGGTTTGTATAAATAACGATATAGCACTATAGCTTAGCTACAATTATGGTGATTGTGCTGCATTAATGTATAGATTAAAATATATGTGTGGCACAAGAGGGTATATAAAAGTATTTAATACACATTGAACATTTAAAACATAGGTATCGTTAAGATAAATATATTATTAAAAGAACGGCAAGAGATGGTATATAAAAACAGAAAACACGCGTGTGTAGCTTGTTCACTACAGGTTAGTAGTGATAGATCATAAGATGGGTTGCCTAAGTGTGAACCTCATACTCGAATAAACATTAAATGTTAGCTAAATATTGATGATGCTAAATGTTGAAAGTGCTGGAATGACAGCAAATATATATAGAGTTTCTAACACATATATATGCAGTGTCTCATATAAAGTTATATTGACATAGACAGGGAAATAATAACAATTAACATAAAAAACGATAATGTCCAGTAGCCACTTCAAAGGATAAGGAATGTGAAAAAAGTTCTGTTATATATATCCAAAAAGTGAAAAGTTAATAAACCATCCAATTTGGTGTGATCCAAAATCGTGATGCAAATAAATCCAAAACAGTGTAAATCCAAAAAAACTGTTTTAAAAGGTAATTAATCCAATATTTCAATCCAAAATAGTGATAGAAACAAATCCATGAAAAATGATAAAAAATCAAAAATTATAAAAATCCAAAAGTTAAATCAACTAGTGTGTACACAAACTAGTGAGAGTGATCACAGAAAAAGTATTGGTTAACATCTAAATCAATTCTGGATGTGACAAAAGGAATTATAATCCCATGTAGAAAGTGGTGGAGAAGGAAAATAGAAAAAAAGAGTACAAAAAAAAATAATAATTCTGGGAAGTCTTCAAAACCTGTAGATGAAAGATAATAACATAGTATAATACTGTATTAGAATTCAATAATCAAGGAAAATAGCTCACCATAACTTTGTCAACGCGTTTCGGCCCACAGGAGAGGCCTTTATCAAGACTATGGTATGGTGTGGGTGAGCTAAGATCTTTATACCCCTCTCTAACCAATCATATTACACTCGGATTGCGCCAAATTTTCGCGCCAAAATCGTAATACCGGAAGTGGTAAACCGGAAGTGTTTATCTGTATATGGAATGGTTCCGTTCTATCTTTATGATGTTCTTATTTATTAGTTAAAAAGGCTTATGTGGGAATATTATCTTAGATGTTCTTAATATGCTCTTTCAGTTGCCCTGTATATTTGCCATGTCGGTTCTGTTTGTGGTAAACAGTTGCGCTTTACCGGAAATTGTTAAACCGGAAGTGGGGAAAAATGTAAACATCCGGTGGAGCTATACCGGATGTTGCGCTTTACCGTATATGGTTAGACCGGAAGTAGCGCTTTACCGGATATGGTTGGACCGGAAGTGGCAAAAAGGGGCAAAAAAGTAAACAGAGCCGATATCTATAATCTGAGATTTGATTCCCCTTTGGTGTATATTAAAATTTTTTTTTTTTTTTTTTGATTGGTTAGAGTATCCGGTAGATGTATAAAGAGTATGTGTGTATCTATCTACATTACAAATATAGCATACATGATATTGAGTTCTGAACCCAGAGGCAGAACTTTTCTTCACTTTCTGCAATGAGATTTTTTTAGTGAAAATTTTTCTGCAGGTCATTTTTAAAAATACAATTAATTTTTAAATTAGACAGTTACAGTAAGGCACCACTTCAACTGCAATGTGTTGGTTAACTGAAGAATAAAGCAATTTTTAATGCTTTATAATATAATTGCATTGCAAATTAGCTGCATACAAAAAAAGAAATTTTAAAATGTCTCTTGAATAAATCTGTTTCCTTTTCTCTTGGTCTAACATAGAAATATAGTAATAAAAAGATGCAATGCTCATACTAACGTCTTACATTAAGAATAAATAGCTTTGCAGACTAGGAAAGGCTAGGGGGTGGGTTTGAAAAAATCTCTGAGAGTTAGTCAACAAGCAATGTGCTGCTGCTTTGCATTGCTACTGCATATTTGAATGCTCAGTTCAAACAGCACTTTGCTCTGGATGCACTGTGATAAGGAAAAACCTACACACTGCAACCAGAGCACAGCTCTGTTTGAGGAGAACTGACTTATGTGGAACAACACTAAAAAGTTCAAGCGCTAATAGTTCCTGCATGTATCCTGTTATTTCTGCAGACATGCTGCATTTTCTGCGATGACATCTCAGATCACTGTATGTTCTGCCTTGGGGGTTCTGAAAACTTTTATTTTCCATTATCCATTATCGATCTAGTTAGAACTAGCTTCATTGTTGAATAGCTATAGGAGCAACATAGTAAACTTATATTGAAAAATACGGATAGAGAGGAAACTTGTCTTTATCTAAGTGTTTTAATAGTGATTATGAGGTAAATAGAGGTTGGTTTAGGAAAAGTGTAGGGATCTAATTGATTAGTTATATGCTGATGAATTATGATAGTGAGTTAAAAAATCTTGGAATTGAATTTTTTTTTTAATAATGTGGTGGGGGATACTCTTAATTCAAGTATCTAATGTAAGGTGTATATATGTTTAATTGGTTCTTAGCGTATATATGTTTAATTGGCCTAGTTGGCATATACTGAGAATCATTTATAGGTGGTATAATCTGTTTGTTAATCAATGTGTATGTGCCTCCAGTTTTCTTATCAGTATTACCTTATGATACTGATATATTAGTATAGGGACTTATCTCCCCACTGCAAGTGATGTCTAAATTTGTATCTTTATCCTTATAGAAGGTCAGGCTTGGATTGTTTTTTTAAACTGCTATGTTAAATATCTTAAATAGCGAGGCTACTAAAATAAGTGTCGAAACTAATATGGCTGATTGTTTCTCCTATATTCCGTACACTGTCGATGTTTTAAGGGGTTATATCTTATTGATATTTTTGGCATCTGAAAGGTCTCCCCACATGACTCCAATATCAAACATGAAATTAAGGACTTGATAAGATGCAGCAGCAAGGGAGTATTTACATAGTACAATGCAGTTGTGGACTTCAATATGTCTGAAGGATAGAATACGGGAACATCTGTTACAGATTGAACATGGCAGCACGGATACCGCACTGTACAGACACTTCTCTATTAAACACAATGGAAACATCAAGGATTTGAACTTCTATGGTATCCAGATAATTAAGCCTAATTGGAGGGGAGGCAATTATGAAAAGAAGCTCCTGATTGCGGAATCCAGATGGATTTTTGAGTTGGACTGCCTCTACCCGAAGGGTTTGAACAACAAAGAGGACCTCTCACACTTGCTAAGTCTGAAACACACATGACCTTGACCCTTAGACACCTATCCGAGGTACTGTTGCCCCTACATAGAAGGAATACATCTAGGTCAACATGTGACACAATAAGACTCACACACTTCCAAATATATCTAATGAAGATGACCCGTATGGATCTACATAAGGATCTCTTAGGCAAATCCATCCAGTCCCACTGCTTCATCCATACGTTCATAGGATTAGCCTTAGAAAGAACCCTATAATTGATCTGAGGGACCTTTTCAGATGCCAAAAATATCAATAAGATATAACCCCTTAAAACATCGACAGTGTACGGAATATAGGAGAAACAATCAGCCATATTAGTTTCGACACTTATTTTAGTAGCCTCGCTATTTAAGATATTTAACATAGCAGTTTAAAAAAACAATCCAAGCCTGACCTTCTATAAGGATAAAGATACAAATTTAGACATCACTTGCAGTGGGGAGATAAGTCCCTATACTAATATATCAGTATCATAAGGTAATACTGATAAGAAAACTGGAGGCACATACACATTGATTAACAAACAGATTATACCACCTATAAATGATTCTCAGTATATGCCAACTAGGCTAAGAACCAATTAAACATATATACGCTAAGAACTAATTAAACATATATACGCTAAGAACTAATTAAACATATATACACCTTACATTAGATACTTGAATTAAGAGTATCCCCCACCACATTTTTTAAAAAAAATTTCAATTCCAAGATTTTTTAACTCACTATCATAATTCATCAGCATATAACTAATCAATTAGATCCCTACACTTTTCCTAAACCAACCTCTATTTACCTCATAATCACTATTAAAACACTTAGATAAAGACAAGTTTCCTCTCTATCCGTATTTTTCAATATAAGTTTACTATGTTGCTCCTATAGCTATTCAACAATGAAGCTAGTTCTAACTAGATCGATAATGGAAAATAAAAGTTTTCAGAACTCAATATCATGTATGCTATATACGTAATGTAGATAGATACACACATACTCTTTATACATCTACAGGACACTCTAACCAATCAAAAAAAAAAAAATTTTTTAATATGCACCAAAGGGGAATCAAATCTCAGATTATAGATATCGGCTCTGTTTACTTTTTTGCCCCTTTTTGCCACTTCCGGTCCAACCATATCCGGTAAAGCGCTACTTCCGGTCTAACCATATCCGGTAAAGCGCAACTGTTTACCACAAACAGAACCGAAATGGCAAATATACAGGGCAACTGAAAGAGCATATTAAGAACATCTAAGATAATATTCCCACATAAGCCTTTTTAACTAATAAATAAGAACATCATAAAGATAGAACGGAACCATTCCATATACAGATAAACACTTCCGGTTTACCACTTCCGGTATTACGATTTTGGCGCGAAAATTTGGCGCAATCAGAGTGTAATATGATTGGTTAGAGAGGGGTATAAAGATCTTAGCTCACCCACACCATACCATAGTCTTGATAAAGGCCTCTCCTGTGGGCCGAAACGCGTTGACAAAGTTATGGTGAGCTATTTTCCTTGATTATTGAATTCTAATACAGTATTATACTATGTTATTATCTTTCATCTACAGGTTTTGAAGACTTCCCAGAATTATTATTTTTTTTTGTACTCTTTTTTTCTATTTTCCTTCTCCACCACTTTCTACATGGGATTATAATTCCTTTTGTCACATCCAGAATTGATTTAGATGTTAACCAATACTTTTTCTGTGATCACTCTCACTAGTTTGTGTACACACTAGTTGATTTAACTTTTGGATTTTTATAATTTTTCATGGATTTGTTTCTATCACTATTTTGGATTGAAATATTGGATTAATTACCTTTTTTAAAACAGTTTTTTTGGATTTACACTGTTTTGGATTTATTTGCATCACGATTTTGGATCACACCAAATTGGATGGTTTATTAACTTTTCACTTTTTGGATATATATAACAGAACTTTTTTCACATTCCTTATCCTTTGAAGTGGCTACTGGACATTATCGTTTTTTATGTTAATTGTTATTATTTCCCTGTCTATGTCAATATAACTTTATATGAGACACTGCATATATATGTGTTAGAAACTCTATATATATTTGCTGTCATTCCAGCACTTTCAACATTTAGCATCATCAATATTTAGCTAACATTTAATGTTTATTCGAGTATGAGGTTCACACTTAGGCAACCCATCTTATGATCTATCACTACTAACCTGTAGTGAACAAGCTACACACGCGTGTTTTCTGTTTTTATATGCTTTTATATACCATCTCTTGCAGTTCTTTTAATAATATATTTGTCTTAACGATACCTATGTTTTAAATGTTCAATGTGTATTAAATACTTTTATATACCCTCTTGTGCCACACATATATTTTAATCTATACATTAATGCAGCACAATCACCATAATTGTAGCTAAGCTATAGTGCTATATCGTTATTTATACGAACCACTATTACATTATTCACACTCAAATTCTATCGGACCTTGCCATCAATTGGCGCTCCTTTCTGACCATTATTTTGCATACCTTTCCATTTGTGGGTATTTGGGGACCCACTCCAGACAGGAGCTACAGGTCCATATTTTTAGCGCTGTAAGACAACACTGAACTTATTTGTGACAACAATCTCACATATTCTTCATATGTCTGGGCTATGGGGTAGAGTGGCAAGACGAAAGCCTTTTCTTACGAAGAAAAACATCCAAGCCAGGCTACATTTTGCAGAAACACATCTGAAGTCTCCCAAAAGCATGTTGGAAAAGGTGTTATGGTCTGATGAAACCAAGGTTGAACTTTTTGGCCATAATTCCAAAATATATGTTTGGCGCAAAAACAACACTGCACATCACCAAAAGAACACCATACCCACAGTGAAGCATTGGTGGAAGCATTATGCTTTGGGGCTGTTTTTCTTCAGCTGGAACTGGGGCCTTAGTTAAGCTAGAGGGAATTATGAACAGTTCCAAATACAAGTCAATATTAGCACAAAACCTTCAGGCTTCTGCTAGAAAGCTGAACATGATGAGGAACTTCATCTTTCAGCATGACAACAACCCAAAGCATACATCCAAATCAATAAAGGAATGGCTTCACCAGAAGAAGAATAAAGTTTTGGAATGGCCCAGACCTGAATCCGATCGAAAATCTTTGGGGTGCTGTGCACAGGAGATGCCCTCGCAATCTGACAGATTTGGAGTGTTTTTGCAAAGAAGAGTGGGCAAATCTTGCCAAGTCAAAATGTGCCATGCTGATAGACTCATACCCAAAAAGACTGAGTGCTGTAATAAAATCAAAAGGTGCTTCAACAAAGTATTAGTTTAAGGGTGTGCACACTTATGCAACCATATTTTATTTTTATATTTTTTCTTCCCTCTACCTAAAAGATTTCAGTTTGTTTTTCAATTGAGTTATACAGTTTATAGGTCACATAAAAGGTGGAAAAACTTCTGAAATTATTTTTCTTTGTCTCATTTTTTTACATCACAGAAACAGATAACAGGGTTGCGTAGACAATTTATATCCACTATGTGTGTGTGTGTATGTATGTATGTATGTATGTATATATATATATATATATATATATATATATATATATATATATATATATATATATATATATATATATATATATATATATATATATATAATCTTTTTTTTTTATTTTTTTTAATACCAACAGAACAATTAGATTTACCTGGCTTGTTTGTAATCTGTTTGACAACTTATCTTTACTAATTTTAAATGGTATGTTCTTAATATACCCGCCCTATAGGAACACATATTTTTTTTAATAAAGAAAATGTGTTAATAGCAATTTTAATTATTTAAACATAATCTGTAGCATATGAAACAAACAAAAAAATAACCTTTTTTTTTCAAAACGTTGTGGTGTCTTAGTCCTTGAACAATTTTGCATCTAGAGTTAAATAGTTTTAATCAGATTTGGACAGCGCATTTGTATTTTCCTTTTCTAATGAAAGTTTTTATTTTGCTCAGGATTCACATGAGCAGTGTGTCCAGTGGATTGTTCGGTTTATTCATGGGCAACACAGCCCTAAGAGGATCTCTTTTCTTTATGACTGCTTAGCGATGGCAGTGGAGACTGGGCTTCTTCCTCCAAGGTATTTTAAATGGATATATTGGTTTTTTTTCTCTCTCCCATAATAAGTATGTATGTGTTCTGTGTTTTCTTTGAATGTTTATGTAACAAACCTATTACACCTCCACTTCATCCCACTGATAGATGAACATTAACACACAGTGACTCTTGTCCTTGTTATGCTGTTATTTGTCATAATTCTTGTGTCTGCTAAGCTTTTTCAGTAAATACTGAAAATGAGGATGACCTGGGACTCTCCTTTATTATATAATTCCACTGAATGTCTACTAATTGCACGTTTGTTTTAATAGAATGGTTTGTGAAGCACTGGTGAACTCTGATACGTTGGAATGGGAAAGGACACAGCTTTGGGTCTTAACATTTAAGCTTATTCGAAAGATCATTGGTGGCGTTGATTACAAGGTATGTAGTCAGTTCTTTTTGCCTAGAGTTTAATAGGACAACTGAGCTTGTTTTTATTGATCTGTTACTAAACCAATTCCTTTCTCTTGAACAATAGAGTGTCCCACTCTGTTTGAAAATTGAACCACATAGGATTTTCCTCCCACTAATAGGGCAGATGAGTAAATCTTAGACATCTCATTAAAGGGTCATTATAGTGGTAAAATGACATGCTATATTAATTAGAGCACTTAATTTAAACACAAGTGACGATACAATACACTTTTTATTTAACCCCTGCAAATGGGTTAAACACATAAAGTATTGCTTGGGAGCTGCAGAGCACTGCTGATCCCAAGCGAAAACTGCCGGTCACCAGTCAACAGCAGTAGTAACACAGTGGGATCATGCAGCTATCAGTGCTGATTGGGTCAGTGGCCATGTCTTCTTGGGACCAGCAGTGCTGTGTGGATCTCACATGGTACTTTAACTATGTTTCTAACCCCTTTGCAGGGATCATAGTTTACCTGGGGGCTTAGGTTTTAGTTCCAGGCCTCTATCTGGGGGCTTAGGTTTTAGTTCCAGGCCTCTACCTGGGGGCTTAACAAATTTGTTCATAGTCTAGAAACTAGCCCAAATGTGGTGACCACCTAAATGTGGTGGTCACATGACTGATCATGCACACGACACCGAGCTGCAAGTTGAGGAGGGGCAGGATTGATACAATAAAGACTTCATGAGCTGATCCGACTGTACAAATACAATTTTACTGTTACATCAGTGGTTTTCCGCCTTTTTAGCTTCATAAGGGTTCCATTTATCACCACATTTATAGTTTTATAGTAATTCTAATACTAAAAGACACATTTCAGTGCCATTAAGTAAAGTATCAGTGATTGTAGGGATGTGTTTTAGTACAGTGATAGAAAAAGAATATCAACTTAGATTGAGCTGTTTTGTTGGCTCAGTGCTGGGGCTCTAAGCTCGTGAGTTTAATCGGTGTCTTTTTTTTTTTTCTTCATAATTTCCTTTCTCAAGTAACGATTGATGTTGTGAGTGCTATTATTGGTGATATTCGTTGCTTCTATTAAAAGGGGCTATGGGAGTGTACCTATATCCATATTAAAGACCTGAATTATTTATTTTAACACTTATGGGCTAGTTTATCAAACGCCAAACGGAAAGGATTTCCATCTGGGAATTTGTCTGCCTAGCATTTCATCTAGTCCATTTCTTCCTGTCACAGTCCCACAAGGGGGCTGTGGTCTCTGCAGTAAAGCAAAAGGAGGAGCTTTTCCTTTTGCTCGGAGACACAGTTTCTAGCTCTAGTCAGTTTCTTTCTTATGCTCATGTGACAAAAAACATTAAGTAATTTGTTTGCTGTTTTCAACATAATCAGATTCTTTTTATGTTTACTTTGAGTTAATATCCCTTTATCTAGTGTTGCAGGCTCGCTTGTGCACTCCTGCACATCTAGAGCCCATAAACCCATTTTGTAAGTGAGGTTATAACTTTTTTCTCATTAGATATTACTTTATCCATTTTTCTTGTGTTTGATTACAAATATAAAAATGTAATTTCTTAAAAGTTGTCTATGTGTTGTGAAGTGTGTAACTTTACTGTGAAAGGACAGTAAACACCTTGTAATTACAAGACATTTCGGTTGTGTTGCTATAGAATAACATAACCTTCAAGTCTTAACATTTTTTAAAATAAATTAACATCCTTTTTATTGCAATTATTTTTCAATAGCCAAACCGTTTTCCTTATTTGGAGGAGCCAATCTGGGCTTTAGTCCACTTACAACAAGGCTAGCTACAGTTATTAAAGGGACAGTCAAGTCCAAAAAAACTTTCATGTTTCAAATAGGGCATGTAATTTTAAACAACTTTCCAATTTACTTTTATTGTAATTACAGAGGTTAAACGTGTATAATTATAACTGTGTTGGTTATGCAAAACTGGGGAATGGGTAATTAAGGGATTATCTATCTTTTAAAACAACAAACATTCTGGTGTTGACTGTCCCTTTAAATTAGTATAACATTTATTGTTTTGCAATTGATATCTGATAAAACCTATTAGGGACAGATTTATAGGTTAGCCTTGAGAAGTCAGGAGGGTGCATTTCAAGTTCTGAGAAATAAAAATTGCTATATTTTTTAGAGCGAAATTACATGAAAACATGAAAAGGGGGCAAACTTTCATTACACCTAACTAAACATTTTATATAAAAAATCTCAAGGTGTTTACTTCCCCTTTTAAGCAGTATTATTACACATTGATTATTTATGAGGCAGTAACGAAATGGAACTTCATAAAGAATAAGTAGATAAAAAGGCAAATGAATAAACTCCAACATGTTTGAGAATTTATACTTTTTTGTATCTCTTCCTTAGGGGGTGAGAGATCTATTAAAAGTGATTTTGGAGAAAATCCACACTGTTCCCAACACCATCAGCTCTGCAGTTGTACAGCAACTTCTTGCAGCTAGAGAGGTAAATGGTTTTTTTTTTTTAGTTCATTGACATTTCATTTCTAATACAATTCATCTAAATCTAGTAAATAATTTGAATATTGCAAATATATATATATTATCACCCTTTATTTGTGACATTTAAAGAGGTTTTTAATTATTTGTTTGCTTCATTTAAAATTTGTATTCTCTTGTAAGATGTATCGAGTCCACAGATTCATCCATACTTGTGGGATATTCTCCTTCCTAACAGGAAGTGGCAAAGAGAGCACCCACAGCAGAGCTGTCTATATAGCTCCTCCCTTAGCTCCACCCCCCAGTCATTCTCTTTGCCTGCTTAACTGCTAGGAAGGGTAAAGTGAGTGTGGTGACAAAAATGTTAGTTTTTATTTTCTCAAGCAAAAGTTTGTTATTTTAAATGGTACCGGTGTGTACTATTCACTCTCTGGCAGAAAAGGAGGATGATGATCTTAGCACTTTGTAACTAAGATCCACTGCTGTTCTCACAAGGGCTGAAGAGTACAGGAAAACTTCAGTTGGGGGGAACGGTTTGCATGCTAAGCTGCATTGAGGTATGTTCAGTCTATTTTTTTCTAGACAGACTGTGATAATTCTAGAAAAGGCTGGCAATATCCCCATGAGGGAAGGTAAGCTGTATTCAGACACTTAGTAGGAATCCCAGCTTGCATAAAGGGCTCATTGGTTACTGGTGACACTATTAGGAAAAAACATTTTTTTTTATTGCAAACATAATGTTTTTTGAGGGACTTTAAGGGGTCATTGTGGCTTATTTACGGGTTATTAACCCACACGGCTAATTTAGAAACACTCTGGTGTGTTTCTTTTAGGCCCCATAACATTGAGTGAGGTGGGAGGGGCCTATTTTCGCACCTCAGTTGCGCAGTTTCTTTTACTCAGAGACATCCAGCTGCTTCTCCAGAGGGTCCTGCTGTGTTTGAGGGCTTAAAAGAAGTTTTTTCCCCCACAAATCTTTCCTAAAGGGCAGGTAGGCGCCACAGCATAGCTGTGGCAAGGTGCTGAACGTTTTTTTTACTGGTTTTTGACGTTTTGTCAATCCGGTTTTTACATTAAGGGGTTAATCGTTTATTTGTCTAGCTGTGCAAATTTACTAAGGCTTTATGATGCTACTGTAAAAATTTCGTAAAGTTTACTGCTTTTTTACACTGTTTTGCAGAGTTTGTGCATCTTTTTTTCTCTTAAAGGCACAGTACCGTTTTTTTCTAAGTATTATTTGCTTTGATTAAAGTGTTTTCCAAGCTTGCTTGTTTCATTACTAGCCTGTTTAACATGTCTGACATCAAGGAAAATTCTTGTTTCATGTGTTTAGAAGCCATTGTGGAACCCCCTCTTAGAATGTATCCCACTTGCACTGATATGTCTATAAATTATAAAGAGCATATTTTAGCACTTAAAAATATAGCAATAGATAATTCTCAGACAGAAGGAAATGAGGGTTTGCAATCTAGCTCTCCCCAAGTGTCACAACCAGTAACGCCCGCAAAAGTGACACCAAGTACCTCTAGTGCGTTGAATTCATTTACTTTACAAGACATGGCCACATTTATGAATACAACCCTTACAGAGGTTTTATCTTAACTGCCTGGTTTACAAGGAAAGCGTGACAGCTCTGGGTTAAGAACAAATGCTGAGCCATCTGACACTTTAGTAGCCGTATCCGATATACCCTCACAATGTTCTGAAGTAGGGGTAAGGGATTTGTTATCTGAGGGAGAAATTTCTGATTCTGGAAAGACGCTCCCTCAGACAGATATGACGGCCTTTAAATTTAAGCTTGAACTCCTCCGCTTATTGCTCAGGGAGGTATTAGCGACTCTAGATGATTGTGACCCTATAGTGGTTCCAGAGAAATTGTGTAAGATGGACAAATACTTAGAGGTTCCTGTTTACACTGATGTTTTTCCAGTCCCTAAGAGGATTGTGAATATTGTTACTAAGGAGTGGGATAGACCAGGTATTCCGTTCGCTCCTCCTGTTTTTAAGAAAATGTTTCCCATATCTGACACCATGCGGGACTCGTGGCAGACGGTTCCTAAGGTGGAGGGAGCTATTTCTACTCTTGCTAAGCGTACAACTATACCTATCGAAGACAGTTGTGCTTTCAAAGATCCTATGGATAAAAAATTAGAGGGTCTCCTGAAGAAAATATTTGTTCATCAAGGTTTTCTTCTCCAACCTATTGCGTGCATTGTTCCTGTAACTACTGCAGCTGCTTTCTGGTTCGAGGCTCTAGAAGAGGCTCTTCAGATGGAGACTCCATTAGAGGATATTATGGATAGAATTAAGGCCCTTAAGTTGGCTAATTCTTTCGTTACAGATGCCGCTTTCCAACTGGCTTCTAAACAAATTCCTCAGAGTACCATCATTCAAGATGGAGACTATTCGGACTAGTCTACCGTTGATCCTGGAGGGTCAATATATGACTACCGTGGACTTAAAGGATGCGTATCTACACATCCCTATTCACAGAGATCATCATCAATTCCTCAGATTCGCCTTTCTGGACAGGCATTACCAGTTCGTGGCCCTTCCTTTCGGGTTGGCCACGGCTCCCAGAATTTTCACAAAGGGGCTAGGGTCCCTTTTGGCGGTTCTAAGACCGCGGGGATAGCAGTGGCGCCTTATTTAGACGACATCTTAATTCAGGCGTCGACTTTCCAGCTAGCCAAGTCTCACACGGACATCTTGTTGGCTTTTCTGAGATCTCACGGGTGGAAGGTGAACATAAAAAAAGAGTTCTCTCTTCCCTCTCACAAGAGTTTCCTTCCTAGGGACTCTGATAGACTTGGTAGAAATGAAAATATTTCTGACGGAGGTCAGAAAATCAAAACTCTTAACCACTTGCCGAGCTCTTCATTCCATTCCTCGGCCATCAGTGGCTCAGTGTATGGAGGTAATTGGACTCATGGTAGCGGCAATGGACATAGTTCCTTTTGCCCGCCTACACCTCAGACCACTGCAACTATGTATGCTCAAACAGTGTAATGGGGATTATGCAGATTTATCTTCTCAACTGCATCTGGACCAGGAGACCAGATATTCTCTTCTCTGGTGGTTGTCTCAGGACCACCTGTTTTAGGGAATGTGTTTCCGCAGGCCAGAGTGGCTCATAGTAACGACAGATGCCAGCCTGCTAGGCTGGGATGCAGTCTGGAACTCACTGAAAGCACAGGGCTTATGGTCTCGGGAGGAAACTCTCCTCCCAATAAACATTCTAGAACAGAGAGCGATATTCAATGCGCTTCAGGCATTGCCTCAGCTTGCTGCGGCCAAGTTCATCAGATTTCAGTCTGACAACATCACGACTGTAGCTTATATCAATCATCAAGGAGGAACACGGAGTTCTCTAGCGATGATGGAGGTAACCAAAATAATCCTATGGGCGGAGGATCACTCTTGCCATTTCTCAGCAATCCATATCCCAGGGATAGAGAACTGGGAGGCGGATTTCCTAAGTCGTCAGACTTTTCATCCGGGGGAGTGGGAGCTCCATCCGGAGGCATTTGCCCAGCTGACTCAGCTATGGGGCACACCAGAATTGGATCTGATGGCGTCCCGTCAGAACGCCAAACTTCCTCGTTACGGGTCCAGGTCCTGGGATCCTTAGGCGGTACTGATAGATGCTCTAGCAGTTCCCTGGTCCTTCAATCTGACCTATGTATTTCCACCGTTTCCTCTCCTCCCACGTCTGGTTGCCAGAATCAAGCAGGAGAGAGCTTCGGTGATTCTGATAGCACCTGCGTGGCCACGCAGGACTTGGTATGCAGACCTAGTGGACATGTCATCTGTTCCACCGTCGACTCTGCCAATGAGGCAGGACCTTCTAATCCAAGGTCCATTCAAGCATCCAAATCTAATTTCTCTGTGTCTGACTGACTGCTTGGAGATTGAACGCCTGATTCTATCAAAGCGTGGTTTCTCTGATTCGGTCATTGATACCCTGATTCAAGCTAGAAAGCCTGTCAACAGGAAAATCTATCATAAGATTTGCCGCAAATATCTTTATTGGTGTGAATCCAAGGGTTACTCATGGAGTAAGATTAGGATTCCTAGAATATTGTCTTTTCTCCAAGAAGGATTGGAGAAGGGATTATCAGCTAGTTCCTTAAAGGAACAGATATCTGCTTTGTCTATTCTTTTACACAAACGTCTGGCAGATGCCCCAGACGTTCAAGCGTTTAGTCAGGCCTTAGTCAGGATCAAGCCTGTATTTAAACCTGTTGCTCTGCCATGGAGCCTAAACTTAGTTCTTAAAGTTCTTCAAGGGGTTCCGTTTGAACCTATGCATTCCATAGATATTAAGCTTCTATCTTGGAAAGTTTTGTTCTTAGTAGCTATCTCTTCGGCTCAAAGAGTTTCTGAGTTATCTGCTTTACAGTGTGAATCACCTTACCTTGTTTTCCATGCAGATAAGGTGGTTTTGCGTACCAAACCTGGATTCCTTCCGAAGGTTGTTTCTAATAGGAATATCAATCAGGAAATTGTTGTTCCTTCACTGTGTCCTAATCCTTCATCAAAGAAGGGAACGTCTGTTGCACAATCTCTATGTGGTTCGTGCTTTAAAGATCTACTTACAAGCAACTAAAGATTTCCGTCAAACATCTTCATTGTTTGTTGTTTATTCTGTTAAGCGGAGAGGTCAAAAGGCTACGGCTACCTCTCTTTTTGGCTGAAAAGCATCATCCGTTTTGGCTTATGAGACTGCTGGCCAGCAGCCTCCTGAAAGGATTACTGCTCATTCTACTAGAGCAGTGGCTTCCACATGGGCTTTTAAAAATGAGGCGACTTGGTTTTCGCTTCATACTTTTTCCAAATTTTCCAAATTCGATACTTTTGCTTCTTCGGAGGCTATTTTTGGGAGAAAGGTTCTACAAGCAGTGGTGCCTTCCGTTTAAGGTCACTGTCTTGTCCCTCCCTTCATCCGTGTCCTAAAGCTTTGGTATTGGTATCCCACAAGTATGGATGAATCCGTGGACTCGATACATCTTACAAGAGAAAACAGAATTTATGCTTACCTGATAAATTTCCTTCTCTTGTGATGTATCGAGTCCACGGCCCGCCCTGTCTAAGACAGGTAATATATTTAAAAAAAAAAAAAAAAACTTCAGTCACCTCTGCACCCTATAGTTTCTCCTTTTTCTTCCTAGCCTTCGGTCAAATGACTGGGGGGGTGGAGGTAAGGGAGGAGCTATATAGACAGCTCTGCTGTGGGTGCTCTCTTTGCCACTTCCTGTTAGGAAGGAGAATATCCCACAAGTATGGATGAATCCGTGGACTCGATACATCACAAGAGAAAGAAATTTATCAGGGAAGCATAAATTCTGTTTTTTTTTTTTTTTTTGAATATTGCTGTCCTGAATAAATATTTTCTTGTTAGTTTTATAGATGCATGTTCCTCTTCATTAATCAATCTGTGGAAGTATTAGCCAGTGAGCATTACTTGGATATACTTAATGGATACTGCTATAATCTTTCAAATTAAATTTTAAACAACTTTTCATATTTTTTAGGCAAAGCATATTTTCAACATGTTTGACCCCTTCACTTCAAAGAATTTTAGAAAAAAACTTGTCCAAAGTACCAGACAATCTTTAGCATTTTTACTATCGCTCCTTTTAAACAGAAATAGAACCTTTGTTTTATTTTACTTACCTATGAAAACTATACATATTTTTAATGTAGACAACCCAAGTATTGATCTAGGACACTGGTTTTCAAACCTGTACTCAGGCCTCCCTAACAGGCCACATTTTGAGGATATCTGAACAGGAGCACAGGTGAAATAATCGGCTGATTAGTAAACCTGGTTATTTTACCTGCTCTCATCCAAGGTAATCCTG